>NW_007726822.1:565194-566173 GCF_000696425.1 Galeopterus variegatus
CCCATAAAGTATGTCCCAAGGCCCCGCCTGACAGGCCGGTTGCAACAATTGATGCCATTAAGGACATTCCCACTAGGACTGGGAGAAAGACGCTCGAGGCTGTCTTGGAGGCGGATGGAAAACAACGGCTCGACGCTGTCTTGGGAGTGGATGGAAAAGGTGGAAAAGCTCTGCGTGGGAATAGGAAGTTAGTTGGGGAACGACAGTGACTAGGTAGCAAGGGATGGAGGTATTAGGACAGATAAAGGTGGAAAGGGTTCCATTGCACCAAAAAAGTGCCTGGTGGGGACGTTGTGTGGCTTGTGATGGTAGACCTTTTTGTGCAATGGAATGAAAAATGGGGTGAGGGGGTGGATGATCCCAGAAAGCAGTGATAGGACACCAGAGTGTGGTTGGGGTGTTATCGGGGTCCCATAGAGGAACACTGGGAAGGCTGAGGGGTGTAGAGGAAGAATTGGAAGGGAGTGAGGTAATGTTTACAGGGACAGCAGCCAGAAGTTGGCATAGCAAAGATGCGCAAAGGAAGCAATTGTTAGGAGGGGTGGAGTTGAAGAAAGTCTGGTTAAGGAAGATAACGGTTTCAGAAATAATTTGTTGCCAAGTGTAGATGGGAGAGAGCTGGTTGGCGGCGTTTATCCCTGAAGAAAAGGTTTCTTCTTGTTGAGAAATGTGAGTATGTACAGCAGATAAGGAAACGGGATTTTTTATGAGGACATATGTGCGGGAGATCTCAAATTGTCCACAAGGGAGAGAACCGACCAAGACGTCACAGTAGAAAGATCCAACAACTACCCCAGCCCACCTGGGGTCCCAGGGGTCATGAATGAATAATCGGTATGTGTACCCGTCCCGCCTACTCCCAACCCACCGAAAGATTTGGTTTTTTGGGGGCACCTTTGGATCATGAATCCGACACGACCAGTATGGGCATCCCCCATAAGTTTCCGGCCACCAGCAACAATAATCTTTGGTTTGATCA
>NW_007726822.1:567142-567943 GCF_000696425.1 Galeopterus variegatus
TAAGGTGGATGGTAACGAGACATTGGCATCCAGCTGGAGAACAGTCCGCTGTGGAAGGGAGTAGTGTGGTGGTTTTACCTTGTTTACCTTGTTTTCCTGTAATAGTCTCTCGCACCGTGAACCACCAAACGTACGGGGACTTAGAAACACCTACTAGGCACAGTAAGAGAAACAGGATAATGTTAACGGGAGTGGTCATTGTTCCTGTAATGGAGGGAGACTTGGGAGTCAGGATAAACGGAGTTTGAGGGGGTTAGAGGGGTTAGGAGTGCAGGCAAAGGTTTCAGTTTCTTGAAAGGGTGTGTCTTGAGCTTGCAGGGTACATGTAGGTTCTGTGGAATCCACTGGTGAAGCCGGGAAGCAGGGTTTTAACCTAGAAATGTGGATCCATGGAGTTACTTGGTTGTTTAGTAGGGAAAGCTTGGCAGCTGTGGGAGTGCAAAGAATGACTGGGTAAGGGCCCTCCTACTTAGCAATTAAAGGACCTTGTGGCTCTGGGGAGGTGTAGAATACTAAATCCCCAGGGTGTACTGTGGGGGTGTTTTGGGAGGAGGTAGGATTAGGCAATAGCCAATCCTGGTGTTTCCAGAGTTCAGCTCGAAGATGGGAGAGTAACGGGATAGCTAGGTTGGAGGGTATGGTTTCTTGTTTAGGGATGATCCCTGGAGGTAAAGGGGAGCTCCCATACGTAATTTCGAAAGGGGAGATGTTTGAAGGTTTCTTTGGGAGGATCCTGAGTCTAAACAAGGCTAGGGGTAAAAGGCGGGTCCAGTCAAGGTGAAGTTCTAGAGATAGTTTAGT
>NW_007726822.1:569355-581976 GCF_000696425.1 Galeopterus variegatus
TCCTACCCTGACTATAGGAGAAATGTTAAGTGTGGTTGGGCCCTGAACCTCCTTTAAGACCGAGAAAGTGGCTCCTGTGTCCAGGAGGAAGGAGACGGATCGGCCATCCACAACAGTAGTCACCCTGGGCTCACTTTTTGTGATGGTCATGGTCGGGAAGGAACCAGGGCCCCGTCAGTCTTCTTCCTCTTCAGCCAGTCCCACCAGAGGTGCTTGAGGCACCCGGGATGGCTGGGGCTTCTTAGGCCAGTCACCCCTTCGGGTGAGTGGACAGTCGGAGCCCCGATGCCCCATTTCTTGGCACCTAGGACATGGCTTGGTGGGCTTTTTGGGTGATGGGCAATTCCTTGACCAATGACCTTCTTTGCCACATTTAAAACAGGCACCAGGGGGAGCTTTGGAGGCGGAGGGACCGGAAGGGCACTTAGAAGGCTGAGTAATTACTTTGGCCAGCATTTGGAGGTTGGCCAGATCAGCCTTTTGTTTGCACTGTTCCTTTTCCCGTTCTTGTTCCTCCTCCCTATGATGAAAGACCTTGAAGGCCACTGATAAAATTTCAGTCTGGGGAGTAGCAGGGCCCTGTTCCAGTTTTTTTAGTTTGGCCTTGATGTCGGGGTAGGATTGAGCGAAAAAGTATGTCATAAGAACGTGGCGTCCGTCTTCTGAGGTGGGATCTAGGTTGGTGTATTGTTGGAGAGCCTGAGTTAGGCGATTAAGGAACTTGGATGGGATTTCTTCCTTTTTTTGGATAACATCCTGGACTTTTTGGAAATTAACAACTTTGCGAGCGGCCTTTTTAAGACCGGCCAGGAGGCAAGAACTAACGTGATCTCTGGCCTGAATTCCCTGTGGTGTGTTGTAATCCCAATGTGGCTCGTGTTCGGGGACTGCCTGGGGGCCAATGGGGAGGGCAGGGTTTGTGCGGTGGATTTCATCCGCATGGCCCCGAGCTGCAACCCAGACACAGTCGCGTTCTTCGGGAAGGAGGGTGTTGTCCAGGAGCATATAGATGTCATGATATGTGAGACTGTATGCCTGAAGGACCCATTGGAATTCTTTAATGTAAGTAGAGGGGTCAGTGGTGAAGGACCCCAATCTCCTTTCTAGCTGGGCAAGATCGGCTAATGAAAAGGGAACGTGTACCCTAATGACCCCCTCAGCACCAGCTACTTCATGGAGAGGAGCCATGGTAGAGGAAGGGAGGAGTCCCTGGGAACGAGTCACCGGGGGACTAAAGGAAGGCACCAGGGCAGGTGAAATAGGAGTCACAGGGAACAAGATCGCAGTAAGGTGGGGCTAGAAAATGGCTGGACAAAAGATGGCGACAGAGGAAAAGAAGATGGCGGCGAATCGGGGCTGGAAGAAACGGGGGGAAGAGGCAGGAGGGAGAACAGGCTGACTAGGTGGCCCTTCACCCCGCGGCAGTTGCCCCGGAGACCAGGGCTGTTTGCCGGCCAGCCAGCCAGGCGCAGGAGACGGATGGAGCGGAGTTAACTGAGGGGGTTGGGAAGCAGAGGGAGTTACAGGAGGAGACCTGAAAGGGGGGGGTTCGTCTGCAGGGTCAAAATTATCAGAAGTAGAGGGTAGTGGAGGCAGTGAGGATGAAGGGGGTTTGGATGCAAGAAGAACCTGGGAAGGAGAGCAGATGAGACAGAGAGAGGGATTTTGAGCAAGCAGGCAGAAAGCCTCCACATATGGAATCTCTTTCCACTTTCTCAGGCGCTGGCAGTAGTTAAGAAGGTCCCGGAGAATGTTGGGATCGAGTGTGCCCTCAGGGGGCCACTTATTTTGGTTATCTAAGGGATAATAAGGCCAATCTTGTGTGTGTAAAATTTGGTGAGGAGTTTGGGTTTAATGTCAGGCTTGAGGGATAGGGTGGTGAGGTTGTTTAAGAGACATCGTAAGGGCAAATCACCCTGGAGGGAGGAGGCAGAAGCTCCCATTCCGAAGAGGATTAGAGAGAGAGAGAAGGTTTAAAAGGAGGATTAGAACGAGCCCTCCGGCTGGATGAGAAGGACGGAACTCAGAGGGGGTCCCCAATGAGTCGTGCCGTTCCCAGGAGATGGGTTCAAGGATGAACCCAGGAAGGAAGGGGGTGTAGGTCGTCACCTAGACCCTCACTTCCTGGAGGCAAAAATGCCGGAAGCCGGAGGGACCTAGCGCGCTAGGGTTTTGATGGACAGCGGGGGTCCTGGACCCGGTAGGAGGAAGGTTAAAAGGAGTGAGAGAAAGAGAGAGAGGAATGGGGGCTTAGCCTCCAGGACCCGGAGGAATATGATTAGGGTGAAGGTCTAAATAATCTACAAGCCTGACAAAAGGAAAAGGGGGCTTACCTAATGGATGAGCTGGTGGTGGGTGAAGGAAGGCAGAGCCGGAGAAAATAGACGAGGGCGGACGGTCAGTCCCGGGGGGTCGCGGAGGAGTCCGAGGAGGTCCGAGGAAGGAGTCCCCTGGCACAGGGTGAACTCCTTCCGGGGTTTCGGCACCAAATGAAGGGGCGCACGGACGAAGGAATCACGCAAGACCCGGGCTAACAGTTCACCAGAGAAGTTCCGCTTTATTCAAGGACTGCACGTACATTTATAGGGAGCTGCGTTCTGGGTTTGGATAGGGGGTGGATGGGGCGGTAGCTGATTGGACGGGGCTAGGCAGGAGGTGAACCTTGACTTGTGACTGGCTTAGGTTTTGTGTGGGTGGGCTTGGGTGTTGGCACCGATGGGCTTGTTTACTGCGGAGAAGAACCTGGAAGGGCGCCATATTGCTAGGGAATGCTTTCCCTTTCCGCCTTTGCTTGAGCACCTACGGTATCCTTACATTCGAGTGCCTACAGTATCCATACATTATCCTTGCACTCTCTAAATGGGTTTGGATGTGTTCCCCCCTCTTCTAATTTCTGGAAGTAGTCTCATTTCTTCCTTAAATCTTTGGTAGAATTCCTTGGTGGAGCCATGTGGGCCTAGAGGTTTCTTTGTTGGAAAGTTTTTTTTTTTTTTTCCTTTCTGTCTTTTTTACTGACCGGCAATGGGATCGCAACCCTCGGTGTTGCGCCCACACCGCGCTCAGCCAGTGAGCGGGAACTGGTCTCCACATGGGATCCGAACCCTCGGTGGGAGTGCCGCCGCACTCCCAAGCGGCGCACTCTCCAGTGCGCCACCGGGCCGGCCCTGTTGGAAAGTTTTTAACCGTGAATTCACCTTCACAGTCATAGGACTATTCAGGCTATCTGTTTGTCTTGAGTTAGCTTTGGTAGTGTGTCTCTGAGTCAAGGTTCCCAAGACCACCTGCACGTTTGGTAATTCACTGTAAGAACTTGAAGCCCTCAGAGGCGAGTACTCATGGCTGTAATCCACATGCAGACTTCCTGTGCTCTCCCAGAAGGAGCAACACAGAACACACTTGCTCCTGCCACAGCGAAATGTGGCAACTTAAGTGCCAGTGTTTCAGCTCAGGGATGTCCATTTGAGATTCAGAGTTCAAGGCTTTTATTGGAGGCTGGTCCAGTAAATACGCGCTTTCTGCCATCCACTACCACAATTCCGGATTCCTGAAAAGGAAAGCAGGTGCTCTGTGCCTTAGACAGCCAAAACAATCTCATCACTTGGGGAATGTTTCGAAAGTCAAGTTCCCTAGTGTAAAACGGTATGGCTGCTATGGAAAATAGGTGTGGAGACTTTTCAAAAAATTAAAAATAGCATTCCATGTGATCCATGTGAATGCACTTCTCGGTATATTATACCGAACAGAATTGAAAGCAGGGTTTCAAAGAGATATTTGTTGAGGAATCTTTTGTTGTTTTGTTTTGTTTTTTGGTGGCTAGCCTTTATGGGGATGTGAACCCTTGACCTTGGTATTATCAGCTTTTACCAAGTGAGCTAACCAGCCTGCCCTCAAAGAGATATTTGTACACCCATGTTCATAGCAGCATTATTCACAGTAGCCGAAAGATGGAAGCAATCCAACTGTCCATGGAGGAATAAATGGGTAAACAAATGTGGTATATCCATACAATGGAATATTATTCAGCCTTTAAAAAGGAAGCGGAAAATAAGACAAAAGACTCACAGAAATAGAAAATAAAAATAAATAAAATTTTTTTGAAAAGGAAGGAAATTCTGACACATGCTACATCATGGATGAAGTTTGAGAACATTATGCTGAGTGTAATAAGCCAGTCACAAAAGGACAAATGCAATTATGATTACTCTCAAAGGAGGTCCCTAGAGTAGTGAAATTCATAGAGGACAGAAAATAGAACGGTGGGTGCCAGAAGCTAGGGGAGGAGGGAGTGGGAAGTTATTATTTAGTGGGGATAGAGTTTCAGTTCAGAAAGATGAAAAAGTTCTGTAGATGGATCATGGTGATGTTTGCGTGACAGTGTGAATATACTTAATGCACTGAACCGTACACTTAAAAATGGTCAAGATGGTAAATTTTATGTGTATCTTGCCACAATTAAAAAAAAAAAAAAGCTAAGTTCTCAGTAGGCAGCCATGGGCCAGCCTTGCAAGTAGACCCTTTTGAAAATCAGCCCTACTATGTTAACTCTTTCGTGCACATTGTCCTGAGAATTTTGTCCTTTCATTAAGTGCCAGTACCACACTGTCTTGACTACTGTAGCTTTGTAGTAAGTTTTGAAATTGGGAACTGTGAGTCCTCCAACTTTGTTCTTTTTCAAGATTTTTTTGGCTATTCTGGGTCCCTCGAATTTTCATTTGAATTTATTTTAGGATCAAGTTCTCAATTTCTTCAGAGAAGTCAGCTGGGATTTTGATAGGAATTGCATTGAATCTGTATGTCTACTTGGAGAGTATTTCTGTTTTAACAATATTAAATCTTTGGATCCATGAACATGGGAGGTATTTCCATTTATTCAGGTCTTTAGTTTCTTTTAACATTATTTTGGTTTTCAGAGTATAAGTTTTATACTTCTTTTGTTAAACTTACTCGTATTTTTTTGATACTATTAAAAATAAAATTATTTTCTTGATTTCATTTTCAATTTGTTAATTGCTACTACACAGAAATACAATCTTTCATATTGATTTTATATACTGCAACCTTGCTGAACTTGCTTTTTAGTTCTAATAGTTTTTTATGGATTCCTCAGGATTTTCTATAAAGATCATGTCATCTACAAATAGAGATAGTTTTACTTATTTTCCAGTCTGGATGCCTTGTATTTAATTTTCTTGCCTAACTGCTCTGCCTAGAACCTCCAGTGCAATGGTGTAAAAGTGGCGAGAGCAGATGACCTCGTCTCTTCCTTGTCTTAGTGGGAAAATGTTCAGTCTTTTACTATTAAGTATGATATCTCTGTGGGTTTTTCACAGATGCCCTTTATCTGGTTGAGGATATTCTATTCCTACTTTGTTAAATGTTTTTGTCATGAAAAGGTATTGAGTTTTATCATATTTTTTTTTTCTGTGTCTGTTAAGATGAGCATGTGGTTTTTGTTCTTTATTCTAGTGATATGGTATATTTCGTAAGTGATTTTCAGGTGTTAAACGAACCTTGTATTCCTGCGATAAATCCCACTTGGTAATGGTGAATAATCATTTTTATGTATTGTTGGGTTTAGTTTGCTAGTTTTTTCTTGAGCATTTTGACATCTATGTTTATAAGAGATATTAGTCTGTAGTTTTCTTGTTGTCTTTGTCTGGCATTCTTCACCTATTTTGTACACACACACACGCACGCACACACGCACGCAGGCAAATTTTATTTCCTGACTCATTTGAGAGAAAATTTGAGAAATTGTGTCCCATTATCCCTAAGTACTAAATACTTTGGTGTTTATTTCTTATGAATAAGGACGTTGTTCTGCCTAGTCATAATACAGTTGTCAAAACCAGGAACTGTAACTCTAAGACCATAATGTTACCTTCATAGTTCATATCCACATTTTATCAGCTGTCTCAGTTCTGTCCCTTATGCCTTCTTTCTGGTGCAGGATCCAGCCAGGGCGTGTGTTGTGTGTAGCTGTTACGTCTTGTCCTCCTTGCTGTGTTTCTTGGCCTGGATATTTTCTAAGAGTTCAGACCAGTGATTTTGGGGACTGTCTCTGAGGTGGGGTCTGGCTGGTGTTTCCTCGTGGCTTGATTCAGGTGATGCGGCTTTGACAGGAGCCTCATGGAGGCAGTGTGTCCTCCTGAATGCGTCGTGTCAGGAGGCACGTGATGTTGGCGTGCTGTGGTGTCGGTCTTGTTGATTCTGCTCATGTCTTCATGCTAGGTGTCCACAGTGGAGAGTTGCTGTTTCCCACTTGTGAATTAATAAGTGGTGGGGAGATTATTGGTTTTAGCATCAATCGATGGTTTTCTCACTCCTTTAATTTTTTTATACTTGTTCCTTTTGACACTCTGCTGTGCCACAGGGCTTTTCCTGCTCTGTGGTCATGTATATATCTGGGTGTGGACTCGTGGGTTGCTGTTTTATGTGATGGTCTATAAACCATTTCTCCATTCTTGGTGCTCAGTTGCAGATCTGGCCAGCGGGAGCCCCCGTGAGCTGGCTGCTGTGCGCGTGGGCCTGGCCGCCCGCTCTGAGTCCGCCTCCCTTTCTGACACACTCCTGTTCTTGGCTCACCTTGGCCTCTTCTTGCCTCCGTCTCTGTGGACCCTCACCAGAGTCTCTCCACATTTTATTTCTGGGGACGTTCTCGCCTTTATTTCTTCCTATATTTCTTGCCCTGCATTTTTATTTCTCTCTAATTCTGGTATGTCTATTGTTGGAACACTAACACTTCCATCTTTCATATCTTTTAGCTTTTCCTTCATCCTTTTTACATTTCTTCTTCCTCGAGGTCTTCTTCAGTCTGTTCCTTCCAGTTTGTAATTCCTCAGTGACATCCATTATATGATTAATTTCCTGAACTGAATTCCTTATTTCAGCTGTGACAATGTCTCACATATTTCTGGGTTTTTTTCTTGTTTTTGGTTCATATTGTTAATGTTTTCCCTTTTATGGTGAGTTTGTTAGGCTAAGTATATGCCCTTGGTCTGTGTGTCCTAATATTTCTGCTTCTGGTGGATTTTGTGTTCTTGGTGTTCATTACCAGAAGGTTTGCAGCTTCTGTTTGTTTTTTTGTTTTTTGGGGTTTTTTTGTCCTTTTTGAGACCGGCCACACCGCACTCAGCCAGTGAGCGCTGTGAGCGCACAGGTCATCCCTATATAGGATCCGATCCCGCGGTGGGAACGCTGCTGCGCTCCCAGCGCCGTACTCTCCCGAGTGCGCCACGGGCCTGGCCCATGTTTGGTTTTTTTATCAACCCAAATGGTTCTTTTGTGATCTTAACAAACCTCCAGGTGGAAGGGAACAGCAGCAGCGGCAGCGGCAGCAGCCTCCAGGTGGATGTTCTCGTGGCGCCTGTGGACTTGTAATTTTTTTGCTTTGCTGCATTGAATCTGGCTAGGTTGATTTCTGAGTTTGTTGAGATATTCTTTCTGCCCTAATTTTCAGGCTTTCAAAGTTGTTCGTCCATGTGTAGTATAAAGTTGTATCTGTATTTTTAGAGCGTGCCTTAAAAGCTGTTGGTCAAGGCCCAGATATCACTATTCTACTCCTGACCCTTGGTTTCTGAGAGACGTGTGAGCGCTTCCTGCAGGACTGCACTCCTGTGGATCTCTCTTTGTTGTTCAGCTTTTCCTTTTGTTTCAAAGCCTAAATGGAAGCCTCAGAAAGCATTTAGAGAACGGAAGTCATTGTCTCACGTGGAAGCTTCCCAGGGAGCTGAGCTCTGTTTCACCAGACAAAGACGACAGGTGGCATCTCAGGAAAAAGCCACTCCCCTTCTCAGGCTGCTGAGGTGATGGCAGGCTATTCTTGGTAGAAAACAGGAGTTTTCTCAGGTGATTATCATTTGCACAAAGGCCGAGCCCTCTGCTGCAGGGCCTGACTCCAAGCTTCCCAGGGAGCTGAGCTCTGTTTCACCAGACAAAGACGACAGGTGGCATCTCAGGAAAAAGCCACTCCCCTTCTCAGGCTGCTGAGGTGATGGCAGGCTATTCTTGGTAGAAAACAGGAGTTTTCTCAAGTGATTATCATTTGCAAAAAGGCCGAGCCCTCTGCTGCGGGGCCTGACTCCAGCAGTGGCTGCAGCTTGGCCAGCCCCAGGCCTGGGCAGCCAGCCCAGCTGCTCCCTGAGCTGTGCCGGTAGCAGCAGCCCAGGGTCTGGCCCGCCAGCCAGCAGGAGGAGGAGGAGTGGAGGTGACAAGGACAAAGATTTTTTATGGAGTCAGTAGCTTACAGGAAATGCTTAAGGTTTCGCTTATTTTGAAGGTAAGAACTGAGCCAGGTGAGCCTGTTTTCTTGAGTGATTTTAGGGTAGAGTTTGTTTCCTGGAAGGTGACACACATGTCCCCAGGGTGGGGCAGGCAGGGTCTGCCCTGTTTCCATTCAGACTGTCCTCACTTGCCAGAGACTGTGACTGGTGGCCTCAGTGCACAGACACGGCCCCCCATGCTCTTGCCTTCTGCCCCTGCCCCCAGCCTGAGAAGCCGGGCCCCGACAGCGAGGACCTCGTGGCTGACAGTGTGCGGGCCATCAGCATCCGCACCCTCTACCTGGTCAGCACTACCGTGGACAGGATGAGCGACGTGAGTGTACACACCTGAGCGGGGGCTTCCAGCTCAAGGCCCTGCCCCTTGCTCGCCGACTGGGAAGTTTTCCCGTGCCTGCTCTGTGACTAACCACCCCCCTCCTGACCCTTGTCCTGGGGAACAACTAAACTGTGCGGTGGCAGTCTGGCCTCTCTAGGGAAGGGGCCGGGGAGCATTCACAGGCCTCCTTGGCCACAGCAAGACACGTGAAGGGTCCGTCCATCCCTCTGAGCTCTAGCAGTGCTGGAGGTGGCGGCTCTTCAAAGGCTCTTCCCGCCCCCTCTGCTGGATGCCGCAGAGCTGCAAGGAGTGCAGGGCACGCTTTATGGAAGCCACTAGCTGCCATTGCTGCTCATGGCCCGCGGGCCCTCTCCTTCCCCAGGTCCTCTGGCCGTACCTGCTCGAGTTCATCACCCCCGTGCGCTTCACTGGGGCCCTGACTCCACTCTGCAGGAGCCTTGCCCACCTGGCACTGAAGAGGCAGGAGGCAGGGGCCGACGCCTTCCTCATCCAGTACGATGCCCACGGTGCGACCCCACCCCCGGGCCTCCAGCTAGGCTCAGCCTGCTGCTGGGTGGGCGCCAGGTAATTGTGTCCATGTCTCCATCTGCAGTGAACCTGCCTTCTCCCTATGCTGTGGCCACAAGGCTTCTGGTAAGCTTCCACTTCCACAGCACACCGGTGCTAGTGGCGTCCTGCAACAGACATCAGGAGAGGAGTGGGCTTTCCTCTCTGTGTCCTTGTGTCCCTGTCAGGGGGTCGTAGGCTGCTGACAGGCACCTGAGGATGCTGCCTTCTCAGTGCGGACCACCGGTCACGTGCTCGCAGCGGGGTCCTTCCGCCGTGGGTGGCCACGCATCAGGAAGAGCTGCAGGAAGCTCTCGCCCCTGTTGGGCACTGTGGCCCTGCAAGCCTGGAGGAGCAGGTGTGAGCCTCGGTTGTGAGCTCCCACTCAGACTGTGCTGTCACCTATGTCCCACTTCAGGTTGTGTCTTCCAGCCCCTACCTGGGGGACGGCCGCGGGATGGCCGCGCTGCGCCTCCTGAACGTCTTGCATCGTAACATCCACCCTTTGCTGGGTCAGCGGTGGGAGACAGCCATCCCCCTGCTGCTGGAGTACCTGGATGGTGAGACACAGTCCTGTGAGTAGGGCTGCGTGGGGTGGGGGCACTAGCCACCTCTGATCCCACTTCTGCCAGGTGGCATCAGGGCTGGCCAGTGGGGACTAGCATTTTGTAAGTTGGGAGAAACAATCTCTGTTGTGGTCCAAGAAAGGGCCTAGACAGCCTGGGGCTCAGAAGGGGCTCCTTACTGGGTATTGCTTAAGAGCAGGTGAGAGATGGGTGCAGCCTCCAAACTCCAGAAGATGAGGTGGACCTGGGCCGGGTGGGAGGTGCAGGACCCTGAGGACCCCACTCTTGCCTGTCAGGATGGGCCTGCCTGGCAGGGTGCAGGCCGACTGTGTGACTTGCTATTTCAGAATGTACGGAGGAAACCCTGTCACAGAAGGAGTGGGAGGAAAAGCTGCTGAGGGTGAGACCAGAGAGGACGCTGAGGGTGTGGCCAGCCCTGGGCACTGAGACATCTTCTGCTGGGTGGAGAGGGCCTGGGGGAGCAGACGCCGCAGGGCTGCACCTTCCCAGGGTCATGTTGCCTGCTTCAACTTAGTGCTCTGGCTTGGGGAGGAGCCAAAGAGCAGACGGGAGTCTGTGGGGTGAGGATTATTGGCCGGCCCCAAAGGTTGCTGTGACAGGATCCCGACTCTCTGGCAGCCCTGGCTTTGAGCCATCCTGGCCACGGCAGCCTTCTCTTCCACCCCCGCCTGCACAGAGCCATCTGGGCCCTGACTGCTGTGTGGCGGGCCACCCAGGCTTGTTCTGCCGCCCACTGCACTATGCCAAGACTGCTTGCCACCACGGCAGGGGCCGCCCCAAGGTCATCGCATGTGACATGTCTGGGCCTTAGGCCCCTCCCCAGCCAGCTCCCGGTCCCTGACTGACATCCTCATCCACAGTTCCTGCGGGACAGTTTGGCTGCCGTGTCTGACAACACGTGGATCTGCCAGCTGAGTCGGGAGATGTGCAAGCAGCTGCCCTGCTACAATGGGACGCCCCAGGAGAAGGTGCGGAGCTGCTGGGGCCTCACGTGATCGTTAGGTTTCAAGTTCCTGTGACCTGAGTCTGTCACCTGCTGTGTAGGCCTGTCTCACATGGCTCTGATGGCCCTGGCGGAGCCAGGAACAGAAGGCCTGTGAGCCTTGTCCTGGTTGGCTGGTGGTTGGAGATGTGGCAATGTGCTGCACCCCCCTCTTGCTCCTTGACCCTGCCCGGGACCCACCCAGCCGTGCTCACGGTGGCCAGCACTGTGGGCTCCTGACAGCCCCTCCCATGTCTGGTGGGCAGGATGGGCTTTCCAGGAACAGCGCTGTGGTAGCTCTGGGTGTCCCTCTCCTCAGGAGTCAGGTGCCACCGTGTCCTCTGGCTTTGTTTCAGAACTTCCTGTATAAATGCATAGGAACCACCCTGGGTGCTGCTTCCAGTAAGGAGGTGGTGAGGAAACATCTTCGAGAGCTGTTGGAAACAGCCAGATACCAGGAGGAGGCAGAGCACGAGGTGCTGTCATCTTCTCTGCAGGAAGCCCGGGAGGCCCAAGGGCCGGCTGACAGTAGTTACCTCCAGCATGTGTGCATGTGTGCATGTGTGTGCAGTGTGCACAGATGACCGTATGTGGTGTGTGCACAACATGCATGTGTGTGAGGTGCGCTATCTGCATCCACGTGTGTGTGCACGCTCCTCCTCGTACGTAACACGTGGCCGTGGGCCCCCTTGCACAGGTGGGAATGCTCTGTGTGTCTCCCCAGGGCCTTGCCTGTTGCTTTGGGATCTGTGCCATCGCCCACCTTGAGGACACCCTGGCCCAGCTGGAGGACTTTGTGAAGTCAGATGTGTTTAGAAAATCCATGGGCATTTTCAACATCTTTAAGGTACAGAGGTCAGGCTGGTGGCCAAAGGTGGAGGCCCAGGAGGGAGGACTGTGCGGTGATTTTGTGTCCCAACTGCTGCCCTACATTCTAAAGTCCTGGGGGCTAGGGGGTCCTGCCTGTCTGAGGGCAGCTCTGTCTTTTCACAAGTTGAGGCTGGGGTACCACAGGCTTGTGGCGGGGCAGGCAGCTGGCATCAAGCCCAGGCGGCTGGTTCTACTCCCACATTCCCTCCCATGGGCAGGGGTGCAAAAGCGCCCACAGAAGCAAATCCAGCTGGTAAGGACGGGCGCACATCCCTCTGCCAGTTGAGTGAGGGTGGTGAGGGGCTCGGGATGGCGGGGGAGGGACCTGTACGTCCAGACTGTCTGCCCGGAACTCAGCCACTTTGTGGCCAGTGGAGGCTGTTTCCTTTCCACAGCCACTGGCTGTGTCCTCAGAACCAGGGCCTGATTTAAGGCACGGGTGAACCACCACTGCGTGCCCCACCCCAGCTCTTGTCCCCTGGTTTTCTGTCTCTGGTGACCGTTGCAGTTACAGAATCTCAGGACTGGACTGGGCATGTGGGCCTGCCCACCTTTTTCTTTTTTTCTCTTTTTATTTTTGGCGGCTGGCTGGCACAGGGACCGAGTCCTGGACCTTCGTGTTACTGTGCTCTAACTGACAGAGCCAACCGGCCAGCCCCTGCCCACACTTTCTACGTGCATAGGTGGAACCGGCCCCAAGGACAGAGGGGCCGGTCTGCAGGCTCGTCTGCAGCCTGAACAAGGACAAGGGCCTCCATGGCGAGCTCTCCCTCCTGCTCGTCCCCCACCGTGGTCCTACTCCCTCAGCCCTTTTCCTCTGCCACTTGGTCCCCAGTGAGCCCATGCCTGGCCAGCTCTCCTGTCCGGTCCTTGGCAAAGGAGCTCTTCCCATCCACGGATTTGGGTGTGCCATCCACCTGCTGGGTTACGCCTCTGATGTCACTCACCAGCTCTGGCCCTTCTTTTTTTTTTTTTTTTTTTTTTTTTTTTTTTTTTTTTTTTTTTTTTTTTTTTTTT
>NW_007726822.1:582976-611816 GCF_000696425.1 Galeopterus variegatus
GGGACCGGCAACGGGACCGCAACCCTCGGTGTTGCTCCCGCGCCTCGCTCAGCCAGTGAGCGGGAACCGGTCTGTATGTGGGATCCGAACCCTCGGGCGGGAGCGCCGCCGCGCTTCCCAAGCGGCGCACTATCCAGTGTGCCACCGGGTCTGGCCCTTCTTCTGGGAGGACTTCAGGGATTTGGAAACTTGCGAGTTTGAGTCCCAGGCTTCCTATCGGGGAGAGTAATTAACCATGTGATTGAAGTCCTGCTGATTCCTCTGGCCCCAGGACCGAGGTGAGAGCGAGGTGGAGAGAGTAAAGAGCGCGCTGATCCTGTGTTACGGGCACGTGGCCGTGCGGGCGCCCCGCGAGCTGGTGCTGGCCAAGGTCGAGGCCGACATCCTGCGCAACATGCTCCAGTGCTTCAACACTAAGGTGGGCGCCGAGCGGGCCAGGAGGCGGGGTTCCCGCCCACGCCAGCCTCACATTTTAACCCATCTCACTTTCTGTCATTCAGGTTCTGGGAATAAAGGTAGAGACCAAGGTACCGTGCGTGGGAATTACACGCTAACCACGTTCCCTCTCGTGTCTCTCTTCTAAACTGGGCTGAGCTCCCGGAGCAGAAGCCAGAGGGGGAGCTCGTAGGGCTTCCTGGCCCCAGCCCAAGGGGGCATGTTCTAGAACACCCCCAGGGACCTCTCCTGTCCTACTGCTCTTTGGAGCAGCCCCTCCTCTTGGGGCTGGACAGGGGCCAGAGCTCTTGTTCTGGCTGGGCCCTGGGTGGTGGGTGGGGAGGAGGGGGGCTTCCGCCACCTCTGAGTAGCTGGGCTGTGGACTCGCACCCTGAGGGGAGCTGAGCCAGCCCCCCTCTCCTTGTGGCCACAGCCCTTGCCCATCTGAAGACAGCCCTGAGTCTCCTCTGGCTCTGATCCGTGATGCTTATTGCGGGGGGATCTCTCTGGACCCCAGTGAGCACCCAGGAGAGGGTCCAAAGCTGGAGTCCAGCGGGAATGGCACTGGAGGCCCCTGGACCTCCTAAGGCCTGCCCTGGCCTCACTAACACGTTTCCTTTCTGGCACTGCTGGCACTAACCTGACAAAACCCTCACTGGGGAAGGTCTCTCCCCTACACCTGGAAGAGCAGACCCTTCTGGGTCTTCTGGGGTTGGCTGGAGGGTTGGGACCCAGGAGAGGGTCCAAAGCTGGAGTCCAGCGGGAATGGCACTGGAGGCCCCTGGACCTCCTGAGGCCTGCCCTGGCCTCACTAACACGTTTCCTTTCTGGCACTGCTGGCACTAACCTGACAAAACCCTCACTGGGGAAGGTCTCTCCCCCTACACCTGGAAGAGCAGACCCTTCTGGGTCTTCTGGGGTTGGCTGGAGGGTTGGGGCTGTCCCGAGAGTTTCCTTTTCCCCACCTGTTTGAGTGGGAGCAGCTGGTCCTTAATGTTCTCAAGATGGGACCCTCACCCCTTCTCTGAGACCCACAGGCCGGGGCGGCCTTCTCAGTCGAGGGCTCTTCTCCCGCCTCTGGGGGCATTGACCACACACAGCGTCTGCTGTGCTGTTGTTCTGCCCAGGATCATGCCGTGGGAAACCTGGTGCCACAGCAGTCCCTTCAGGGACTACCCCCAACCCCCCATTCCACATGGACTTAAACAGGCCTGGGAAGGAAGGGAGTGTGCGCTGGGCTCAGCTGGGGGATGGGGGATGGCCACCACCTCAGGGCTGGGCAGCGCTGGGGGGTGCATGTTGGCAGCCTCCTGCAGCCCACTGTCCCTCCAGGACCCGGCCCTGAAGCTGTGCCTTGTCCAAAGCATGTGCATGGTCAGCCAGGCCATCTGCAGCAGCACCCAAGCTGGTGCCTTCCACTTCTCAAGGAAGCCGGAACTGGTGGCACAGATGATGGTGAGCACTGGGCGGGCTGGTGGGTCCTTAGGCGGGTTCCTGGGAGAGTGGGTGGCATCACAAGCATTGACAGCAGGTGTGGAGGTGGGGTCTGGGGAAGAATGAAGGGCATGTGCATGGATACAGCCTGGGGGCAGCCCTGCTCCTCAGGGGCCTGACCACCCTTGGTTTGAGGGACAGAGGCTGACCAGGGAGGAAAGCCGGTGCTCCCTCCAAGACTGAGTCCTGTGGCTGCCTCACCCAGGAGTTCATCAGGGCCGAGCCCCCAGACTCCCTGAGGACGCCCATGAGGAAGAAAGCCATGCTCACCTGCACTTACCTGGTGTATCCTTTCTGGCCCATGCGTGGGCCTGCGTGTGTGCACGTGTGTGCTGCAGCCATGGGCCTGGGGCGAGGTGAGTGCAGTGGCAGCTGCAGCGGTCACCGCCCAGGCCCTTAACGTGCTGCTCAGCTCCCTGGAGCCAGTGCTGGAGGAGCAGGTCCAGGCAGACATGGTCCAGGGCTGTCTGCACAGCATCATGGCCCTGCCGCCTGAAGACGGAGACGAGGGCTGCCAGGAGGTATCACTGTGTGGCCCTTGCCATATACCATGTCCGTGGGGACAGTGGGAAGGCCGTTGAGGGCCGTGGGGTCACCCTGGGGTCATTGTGGGACTGAGTGGCTGGCTCTCCTTCCAGGCCCTATATCTTGACACAATGCGTGCCCTTGAAGATTTGCTCAGGAGCCTCCTGCAGCGCAGCATGACGCCCCAGAGCCTGCAGATCATGGTTGAGGTATGCGGTGGATATGCACTGCTGTGGGGGGCGCCCCGTCTGGTGGCTGGCCCCTCACCTGGTTTTCCTGCCCTCTCTCCCTGTGGGGGCACCGCAGGCGCAGTTTGGTTCTCTCTGCAATTTGGGGGGATCTGCAAGCATATGAGCAGCACCCTGTCCTGCTGGGCAGGCGCGCAGATGCGGGAGGTCGTGACCCAGTGCCGCCTCCGCAGCCTGTTCTCCCCTCCCCCCGTCGCCTGATGTGGGGCTGAAACACCCCAAAGGACCCCTGTGATTCCCAGACTTGAGCTCCATGGAGATGGGGAGGGGAGGTGTGCCAGGCTGAGGCTGCTTTCCCACTCTTTTCAGCATGGCTGTGGGCGTGGGTAGGACCCACCCTTGTTCTTAGGAACGTGTCCTTCTCGGGCCAGGGCAGGATCCACCCTGTGCCTCCAGAGGCCCAGCCTACTCTGGGTCCACCTGGGCTGGGCCAGAGTGAGAGGGCAGAGGTGAGCTGCAGCAGGCCGTGAGGTCGAAGCCATGCTGGGCAGCCCTGCCTAGCTCCCTGCGACACACAAGCGCCTGCTCTCCCGGGTTGCCCCGTGAGCTGGCACCTGTGTGAAGCCCCGTCTTCCCCAGCACCTGAGCCCGTGGATCAAGTCTCCGAGGGGCCACGAGCGGGCACGGGCTCTTGGCCTTAGCGCCTGCCTGCTGCGCTTCTTCCTGGAGCACCTGCATGTCAGCGTGAGTGTGGGCCCCACCCCTGTGGCTGAGGGACAGCTGTGGGTGGCCGTCACGTCCAGAGTGCCCCTGGCTCCCTGGCCTTCCTCTGGCGGCCTCTCCAGCTCCTCCCGCAGTCCTCCTAACTGAGACACAGACTGAGGCCCTTTCAGGGCCAGGAGGTGTCCCTAGGCTGGCCACCCGGAGTTGAATCAGAGGGCTCCCTGTCCTCAGGGCCCACCCATTGGCCAGGACTAACCTGCGCCTCGGCCTTCAGCATTGCTTGGCAGTATTTATTCTTTATCATGTTCTAGAAGCGTCCGTCTACTTGTTTTAATGAGAAATTTTATCAGGAACAGATGCTGGATGTTGTCAGGTCTTTTCGTCATCTGTCAAGATTATTGTAGGCTTTTTCTCGGTGGTTTCTTTTTCTTTTTTTTAATGTACCCAAACTTTCATTCTTTATGTGGCTAATGCTGGTGTGTTTCTTACGGCTTACGCCTTCTGTGCGCACGTGAACGGTGTCCTGCCTGCCTGCTTCCGTGGTCTGTTCCCACTAACCCTGGTCAGGCTGCACTTTGTCCCCATGCTGGTGTGGCGGACACTAACCTTAGTTGGCACAGCCCGTCACTGTGATCTGTTATCCTGCATTCCAGCCTTTCCCTCCTGACTTGAAATTCTTCTTTCTCATCAGTGGTGACTTTGGGGATGAGTTTTGGTAACAAGAAGGTAGATGCCAGGTTTCTGTCTGAGAAGATCAGCAGGGTCCAGGAGCCTGCGCAAGGGTGGGGCATAGGTGGCTCCCAGCAAGGCCTCAAGTGTGGGGCTGAGAGGGCAGGTGGAGGTCAGAGGACGGGCGTGTGTTTGGGGAGGTGGGTGACCGATGTCACAAGCCCTGGGAGTAGGCAGCAAGGCCGTGTGCTAAGAGGAGGTGGGGAAGGGTTGGTGTTTGAGCAGCGCAGAAGAGGCTCTGAAGGATGGGAGCAGGACCTAGGTAGGGTGAAGGGGGACCTCGTGCAGCCCTTCCCCTCTGACGGGGTTTGTCCTATAGCGGGAGGGGACCTCCCATGTCCTGCTCCCTCTGCTGCTGGTTTGGAGCCCCGCTCCTCGTCCCCTGGCATCCCTCTGCCTGCACACACCTCCCTGCCAGCCTGCCACAGCTTGGTCCTCCCCTTTTAGGGACCCAAGTAGACTAGGTGTGGCCAGAGCTGAGCCCATACTGGACAGGGGGATGGGAAAGAAGGAGCTGTCGGGCCGTACCAGGCCAGAGGGAAGGCTCAGGACTGCGTGGACACAGCTGCCCTCCTGCTCACACGCCTGCCTTCCTCTGAGTCTGGGTGGTGTGAGGGGCACCTGCCCATCCCCACCCCCATGCTGGCTGTCTCCCCTCCAGGCCCTGGTGCCCTTCCACAACCTGGGCCTCCTCGTCGGCCTTTTTGCTCCCCGGTGTGCGGACCTGTGGCCTGCCACCCGCCAGGAGGCCGTGGGCTGCGTCCACTCCCTGCTCTACCTCCAGCTGGGCTACGAGGGTGAGCCCCTGCTGAGGGCATGGGGGCCATGGTGGGGCAGAGGCGCTGGCAGGGATGAGGTGCGGGGTCTTGGCTGCAAGACCTCCAGGGAGGGCTTAGCCTGACTCCTTGTTCCTCCTGCCACTCAGGCTTCTCCCGAGACTACCACGATGACATGGCCGAGCAGCTCCTCACCCTCAAAGATGGCCTCAAGCACCCTGACCCATCCATCCTCTTCCACGCCTGCCATAGCATAGCCCAGGTACCTTCCAGAACATCTATGGCAGGAAGGAGGGACTGGCACTGGCTGGGGCTAGGACAGACTTTGGAGGCAGCACCTGGTATCTTGTAGGCTCTGCAGGTGCCACCCAGCAATGGGCACAAGTCTGGGTGCAGGTCTCCTGGCACCTTCTCTGAATGGCACTGCCCTGTCACCTGCACCTGTCTGTGTGGAACAGCACAGTCCACGCAAGGGACAGGTCCTCTGTGTGGCGAGGCCTTGGTGGAGGCCGAGGAGGGAGTAGGGTGATGAGGCCCAGGTAGCCTGCTGCCGTGCGCCCGCTGCCTGCACCCCCAGGCTGCTCACTGGAGAGGCAGCTTTCTGACCAGGATCTCGGGGGACCGCTCTGTGCCGGTGATTGTATGTGTAGACTTCCCTGAGCTGTCCGTGACCTGAGAGCCACGTGAGGGCTTGCGGGCATCGCCTGCAGGGCACTACAGGCTCTGGCCCACCCATGGAAGGGCCAGAGGTGGGCCCTGCCCCTTCCTGCCCCAGGCCTGCCTGGTGCCCACGCTCAGAGGCCCAGCAGGGCTCCAAGGAGTTGCAAATACTGCCTCTCTCCCAGTACTCTCCAGCGCGGTGCTGGTGCTGCTGTTCTGTGTGGTGTCTGTCTGGTGCCTGGGGTCCTGATGCTTTGTGTCTGGCAGAGGAAGAGGAAGGGAAGGGGTCACCAGGGCACTTTCTGGGGTGGGGTCTTAGATGTTGTAAAGCACAGAGTCAGCCCTGGGCCAGTAGAGGAGAAGCAGGGGCCTCGTGGTCTTGGTTTCAGCGTCTGTGCTTCTTTGCATGTGGTTGGTGTCTTCCCTTCACCGTCATGCTGCTTTATGTGACCTGACTTGTGGCCAGTTTCTGTTACACTGAAGGGAGAGAGAAAGTGGCTTGGTGCTTGCTGAACCGGTGGGGGAGTGGAGGCCCTTCCGTGCCTCAGTGGCTGGCACAGGCTACCCACCTGCCCTTGACTCCCTGTGTTCTAAAGAATTCCAGAACAGCTGCATTGACTGGGTCACTCCCAGCCTGCCACTCTAGGAGGGTGCTGCGACCCCAGCCCCGTAGCTGGCCAGGGCCACCTTCTAGAAGCCTGGCAGTACTCTGTCAATGAGCCCCCCCAACCCCTGCCCCAGCAGGGCGGGGAGGCAGGAGAAGGGAAGCACCCCACTTCAAGCTCAAGATCCTGAGATTTTGCACCTGGAAGGAGTGGCATTTGGGGTGCTGACATCCACCTTCTTTGATCTTCTGGCACCACTGTTCTAGATCATCGCTAAGCGCCTCCCACCAGACCAACTCATCAGCCTCTTACTAACCATGTTCGAAGGCCTGGGGGACCCTGATGAGAACTGCTCCCGAGCTGCCACTGTCATGATCAACTGTCTGCTGAAGGAGCGGGGCGGCGTGCTCCTGGAGAAGGTGAGGGGTAGGGCTGCAGGCAGCAGGTGTTCCCAGAGGAGGTGAGGGGCAGGGGTGGGTCAGGGCTTGGAGAGGCTGGCAGGGGACCTCTGCAGGAATCCCCTGAGGGGCTCTCCTGTGGTTAGACTATTCCTGTTCTTACTCCTTTTTTTGCAGGCCTGATGTGCACAAATCTTTCTTTCATGTCTGAAGACAGACTAGAATTAGGTAGAAACTATCCTAGGAGATTAAAGGGGGAAAAAACCAAAAGGAATCCACGCACCATTGAGCAGGCAGTGAGCTGGCACTAGCTGAGCTCCCTGCTGGCTTTACTGGTGAGGATGCAGGTGCACAGGGTCACCCAGGTCCACCCAGCAGACTGCCCTGGTGTGGGACTCCAGGGTCCCTCACCAGGTTGGACACCCATAGAGGTGGTCCCTGGACGCCCTGGCACCATTCGAGTTGGCTTGCCTGTTCACCTGTGTCTGGGGAGGGTCTCAGCTCCATCCGTCTATGAGTTGTGTTCAAATGTGCACTGGCAGCAGCTCTGCAACAGATGTGTGGTACAGGGGCCGGAATGCACGTCCCTGCGCTCAGGTCCTTCCAGGTCTGGTAGGCTCCGATGAGCCAGGCAGCTGCTCATGAATCCTGGAGAGGCAGACGCCGGGGTTGTCCCTGTTTGCCTGGAGGAATTTTTAAGCTCTGTGTCGGAGTACATGGGAGACCACAGAGCCATCCACAAGCAGAGCGTCCCGCCCAGCTCCCAGTCTCCTCATCCCCTCCCACCCCCCAGACACTCTAGGGACTGTCGCCACCTCCTCTCAGCACAGACAAGCATGACCAGGTTTGTATAAGATACGGACGGAGGCTTGTGCCCTTACGTCTGGTCTCTCGGTGCTGATGTGAGCTTACCCACTGTGCTGGCCCCGGCTCACTCTTGAGTTGTGAATATGTCACCTTCGGTTCACACATCCGCCCTGTGAGCGCTCAGTTCCTGGTCTGGGCTGTCACGGACCGCTGCCAGTGTCTGGGTCCTGTGACCTGAGGGTTTGTTTTAGTTGGGGACACACCCAGGAGAGCAGCTGGGGCTTGAAGGATGGTCCTTCGTGCATCTCTCCCGGGGCTGCCAGATGTCGCCTTGGGCAGGGGCCAGTTGTCCTCCCAGCAGCGTGTGAGGCTCAGCAGGGCCTGGTTTTGCCAACAGCTGTGTGTGTCGTCCTTTTCTAGTGGGTGTGTGATGGCTCGTGTTAGAGGTTAATTTACCTTTCTCTGGAGACTTTTAAAGCTGAACATTTTTTCATGTATTTACTGGCTACTTGGACGTCCCCTTCTGTGAGGACACCAGTCTCTTGCCCATTTTTCTTTTGGGTTGTCTGTGCTATTTTTATTGGTTTGTAAGGGTGCTTCATGTATTCTAGATACAATTCCTCTATGGAATACATAGCAAGTATCTTCTCAGGGAGGAATGAGCAGGAATTTGCCAATGAGGAAGAGAGAAGTGTGTCTGGCAGAAGGGCCCTTGTGCCACGGGAGCTGCGTGTGGTGTGGCTCCTGCAGAGAGACAGTATCTGAGTGCCATCGCAGCAGAGGCTGAGGGTGTGGAGGAGTTTGCATTCAGGACCCAGGAGGTGCAGGGAGGCAAGAGAATAGAGGCAGACATGGCCGTGGCAGTTGGGGTTTGCCAGGCAGAGGTTTGGATCTTATTTTGCAGGCAGTGGGGCTCCCCAGGTCAGATCCAAGGGTAAAAAGGTCCTCTGGCATTTCTGTGCAGATGGAAGGGAAGGACCAGCTGGAGGTGGCGGCCACCAGGTGTTGCGGTTGGCCCCAGTGTATGGACGGACCATGTCAAGGACCAGCTGGAGGTGGCGGCCACCAGGTGTTGCGGTTGGCCCCAGTGTATGGACGGACCGTGTCTTGTGTACCTGTTCATCCGCCAGTGCACACTTGGGTTGCAGCGTCCACCTCTGGCTGTTGTGAATCATGCTGCTGTCCACGCGAGGGTGCAGATGTCTCAAGTCCCTGCTTTCCGTTCTTTCGGTTACATGCCGAGAAGTGGGATTGCTGGATCACATGTTGGGTCCTTGTTCAGTTTTCTAGGAGCCTCCGTACTGTTTTCAAACACGCCGTGCTGTTTATGTTCCTACCAGCAACAGACGAAGCAATTTCTCCACCTTCTCAGCAACGCTCATTATTTTGTGTGTTGGTTTTTTTCACAGTGGCTGTATTAGTCTGTTTCTGTTGCTTATAACAAAGCATTATTACCTGGAACTGGGTAACTTGAAAAGAAACAATATTTATTGTTTATTATTCCAGAGGCTGGGAAGTCCAAAGTCCAGGGAACGCATCTGGTGAGGGCCTTGTTGGGGGGTAGGGACTCTTCACAGCACAGCAGGGTGTCACATGGTGGACAGTGAAGCAGAGAGAGCTCCTGTGCGCTCTCCTTTTGAAGCCCTGCAAACCATTCCCATGCCCACCGTAACCTGTCAGCTTATTACTCAGTGAACAGAGCAATCCTTTCACCAGGGCGTGGTCCTCACAGTCCAGTCACCTCTTTGAGGCCCCACCTGTCAATTATCATGACAGGATTTCCCACCCTGCTGACAGTCACAGTGGGGATCACACTTCTAACACACAAATCTTGGGGGACACAGTCTGATCCTCCTTGTCCTGTTGGTGTGAAGTGATATGTCTTTGTGGTTTCAGTTTGCATTTCTCAGACGACGCATTGTGGAGCATCTGTTCCTGTGTTTTTTGGCCATTCGTTTATCCTCTGTGGAGAAATGTCAAGTGCTTTGCCCCTGTTTTAATCAGGTTGTTGATAATTTTATCTGAGTTGCAGGTGTCTCTCATGTGTCCTGGACAGCAGCCTCTGGTCAGACGCATGATGTGCATGTGCGTCCTCCATTCCACAGGTTGCCCCTTCACTCTGTTGCTTTGTCTTTTGATGCACAAAAGTTTAAGTTTTTTTTTTTCCTTTTTGTCTTTTTTCGTGACCGGTAACAGGATCGCAACCCTCAGTGTCACGCCCGTACTGCAACCGGCAATGGGATCACAACCCTCGGTGTCGCGCCCACACCACGCTCAACCAGTGAGCGGACCGGTCTGTATATGGGATCCGAGCCCTTGGCGGGAGCGCTGCTGCACTCCCAAGCGCCACACTCTACCGAGTGCGCCACCAGGCCGGCCCCAAAAGTTTAAGTTTGACATAGTCCTATTCGTCTGTTTTTCTTGTGTTGCCTGTGCCTTTGGTGTCATGTCTGAGAAATCATTTCCAGATCCACTGTCACGAAGCTTTGCCGTGTGTTTTCTTCTAGGAGTTTTGTAGTTTTAAGTCCCCTCTGTTCTTGATAAAGCCAGGTGCCTCTCTGCAGGCCTGACATGCTGAGCTGGTCGCTGGTTCCTGGGCTGCTGGAGCTGCCAAGCTGTCGCCTCCCTGGCTCAGGCTGGCATCCACAACGCTCACCGTAGCCCAGCCAGGATAAGCGATGCCGACCCCCATTCTTTGACTTGGCCCAGGTCTGCAGCACAGCACCTCAGCCACACCTGTCACTTGATACACGAGCATTGTGTACCCACTGGGGTGGTGGTGAAGCTACATTTTCTCCCCTGCTCTGAGAGAGGCTGGCAGGGGGAGCTCTTGAAGACAAGCCCCTGCTGTTGGACTTTGAGCTTCTCTGACTTTGAATCAGAAAATTTGGTCTCAGGGCCGGCCCGTGGCTCACTTGGGAGAGCGTGGTGCTGACAACACCAAGTCAAGGGTTAAGATCCCCTTACCAGTCAGCTTTAAAAAAAAGAAAGAAAGAAAATGTGGTCCCAGCAGGTGGCACATGAGTCCCCACCATGAGATGATCATAAAACCATACACAGAGGGCAAGACAGGAAAATAAAGGACGGGTTCCTAACGCCAGTCACTTGGGCTGGTGGAAGGGTCTTCTGTGGGTTGAGGGGATGTGCAGGGGGAGCCAAGGAAATAACAGGAAAGAAGAGACTCCATTTAAAACAAACAGGTGGGAGTGGGGATGGAGCTGCCACTGTGGGGAGCTAGCCATGGAGTCACAGCACGACCCACAGTTCTGCTCCCCAGGTGTGTGCCCATAAGAACTAGAAACGTTCACACAAAAACCTGCACATAACTATTCACAGCAGCACTACTCATAATACCCAGGAAGCGGGAATGGAGTCACAGCACGACCCACAGTTCTGCTCCCCAGGTGTGTGCCCATAAGAACTAGAAACATGTTCACACAAAAACCTGCACATAACTATTCACAGCAGCACTACTCATAGTACCCAGGAAGCGGGGTGAGCACGCACGACCATCAGTTTGTGAGTGAATGAAGAAAACGTGGTCCACTCGCACAGCAGATCATCGTCTGGCCATAGGAAGGACTGAAGCACTGACGCGCTGCGGCACGGTGAACCTTGACCACGCCGCGCTCAGTGACAGCAGCTGGACACAGAGCACGTGCCGTGTGATTCCATTTATATGAAATGTTCAAAACAGGCAAACCCATAGAGACAAAGTAGATCAGAGGTTGCCAGGGGCTGGGGGGAGGGTGTGGGGAGCGGCTGCTGATGAGTTCAGGGTTTCTTTCTGGGCTATGGAAATGTCCTAAAATTGACCGTGGGGATGGCTGCACCCCTCTGTGAATGTACAAAACCACTGAGCTGTGCACTTAGAGCGGGTCACCTGGGTGGTGTCTCAACGACGTCTCAGCAAAGCTCTTGTGAACAGATGACCCAGACCAAGGGTGACAGAAAGAAAAGGACCCTTCACAGAGCTCACCATGAAGGTGAGGAGCCACAGCCCAAAGACACGGGGCTGGTGTAGGCTGAGCCTGGCACGGTGGGCGGCTGGAGTGCAGACCGCGTCCTGGGACGGGGTGGACCCTGCCCACCAGTGTGGGAATGATGCTCAGGAATCCTAAGCGAAGAGATGAATCTGGAAACCAGCCCTCCGCCCCAGCGTGGATTCGAGCGCTCACACACACCGTAGTCTCTAGCTATTGAAAAAATACAGGTGCAGAAGTGAAGGAAATGTTAGAAAAGATCAATAGCCCACTGAAACAGAAAGATAAATCTCTGATAAGACAAGCGGTGGGAACAGAGCCAACATTCTAAAAAGCAAAAGGCAAAGAGGAGGAGACACGTGAGAGATCTGAGCGTGGCGGACAGTCAGGCCATGTGCCGAGGCTCTCGGAGTCCATCGCCAAATCAGTAGGTTTCTGGAAAAAATAAAATGCCAACCTGAATGTGCAGGAGATGGGACAGTCCTGTGGACCCCGAGGCCTCAGGTGACGGAAGCAGTCACTGCTAGTGGTCCCCAGGCCTGCAGGTCTTCAGAGGGGCCATTGCTCCCCATGTAGAGAAGCCCTGGGGCCCCACAGTGCTCAGGAGAGCAGGAGGTCACCCAGGCCCTGTCAGCAGCGGCTCAGAGGACACCTACCATGCTCAGGTCAGCCCATGGACCCCAGACTCAGCCTTGCAGTGACCTGTCTGCCAAAGCTGCCACCACCCCACAGGGCTGAGGAGCCAGACCCGGTGCCAAGAAGTCAGCTTTGAGTTCAGTACCTGTTGACTGTCAGAACTTCCAGAAAGGCAGGAATACGGAGGAATCTCCCTGACAGGGCAACGGGCAGATTCCCTAGACCTGGGCAGCGTCTTGAGGGGACACGGGGGCAGGCGGAGGCCATGGGAAGGGGGCTGTGGCGTGGGCAAGCTGTGAGCCGCAGCCCTCTGCACCTGAGGTCTCCAGGTGTGTGTGCAGCTACTTTGAGGACAGCAGGGACAAGGGAAGGGTAGTCCTGTGCCCTTGCTGCCCACCATGCAAACACCGTGGCCTGGCTGGCTCCCCCCTTGCCTGGTGTCTCTTCCAGCTTCACCTGTGGCTGCTGTTTGGCCTTCCTTGTTTGTGGTAGCCACGTCCTCCAGGCCTTCCTAGCAGCCCAGGCCATCTGGTGGGTCCCTCAGCCATCGCCCTGGCCTGGGAGCCCAGGGGTCAGCAGTGCCTACAGCCTGCCACCTGCCACCCTGCGAGGTCGGTGTGACCTAAGGGGTCACTGTTTCGTCTGTTGTCACCCCAAACTGTAGTGTTTTCCGCCTGCACAGCCTCAGCAGAGAGGGTCACCATGGTTGGTGCTAGAGAGGAGACCCCTAGGCCAGCATGCCCCATGGGCACAGGGACTCACCATGATGTGGCTGTGCTGGGACAGCTGGAGGCTGGTCAGTGGGCTGCATAACCAGCCACTGGACTTGGTCGAGGCCTGAGGAGTCCCAGGGCCAGCGTCCCCCCTCCCCACCCTGGCCAGCGCTCTGTCACCTGCCCTTCGCAGCAGTGCACACTGCGGCTGAAGGCCAGCGTTGTCACGCAGACCCTTCTCCAAGCTCAGTTGCAGCCTCAGTCTGGGAATTGGTTTCCCTTCCTCTGTCCTCCCAGATCCCCAGCCTGACCCCAGTGGGGAGCAGTTGGCAACCCATGCGGGTCATGTCTCCAGTGGCCAGAGGCTGGGTCTCCCTGCCAGGGGGAGCCCAGGGTCATCAGGGGACGCTAAGAGTTGGTGTGAGTAGCTGTGTTGTGGGGTGCGAGGGCTCCAGCATCCGTCCACCACCCAGCAGGCACTGTCCCTGTCCTCATGGATTCCAGTCCTTGTTCTGATACTTCGGCTGCTTGTGGCCGTGGGGTTCAGTCCTGCCTTTTCTCCCCAAGGCTGGTGGCAGCAGTCAGGAGGGCTGGACCTCACCAACTTCCCTCCCCACAGCTGGGGCTAGCCAGCACCTGAGCACCTTCCATGTGGCCCGACTGCCATGTCCTGTCTGGTTGCAGGTGCCAGAGATCGTGAGTGTGCTGCGCTCCAAGCTGCAGGAGACCCGCAGGGAGCATGTCCTGCCGGCCGCCCAGCACAGCGTGTACCTCCTGGCGTCCAAGCACTGTGCGGCCGTTGTGTCCAGCCTCCTGGGCAGCCCCTTGCCCCTTGACAGGTACCGAGCACCACGGGCCTGCTGGGTGGACAGGGGACTCGGCCTCAGCCCCGCCCAGACGCCAGGCATGGGTCCTTCCTGCTAGTGTGACGCTTGCTCCCTGATCCCTGCGCCTGCCTCTGCACCCGGCCTTTCTTTGTGAGTCCCTGTGGCTCTGGGCCATGTGGGACACACAGTCACGTGGGCGTCACTTCCTGCCTCTTCTGTGGTCCTCAGGCTTGCCTGGCCGGCTCTCCGTTGCCCTGTGCTCCAGTAGATGCTGGAGGCTGCCCCTCGCTCTGGTCTGTGTCCCAGTTTCTCCAGGGCCTCTCCTCTGTAGGGCACCTACCCACACTGTAAGCAGACCCTCAGGGCCGTGCCCACTCTGCACACCCTCTGGGAGCCTGGGGTATGCCCGCTGGGGTCCCCTTGCCCTTCTTCCCATGAGCCTGCTATCCTGCCCGCCTTTGCTGTCCCAGGTGTATGTGGGGGCCCCCAGCCACCCGGGACCCAGAGACCTCCCCCCTCCCGGTTGCGCACGGCATATGTTTTTTTTTGTTGTTTTTTTTTAAGATGACTGGTAAGGGGATCTTAACCCTTGACTTGGTGTTGTCAGCACCACGCTCAGCCAGTGAGCTAACCGGCCATCCCTATATGGGATCCAAACCCGGGGCCTTGGTGTTATCAGCACCACACTCTCCCGAGTGAGCCACGGGCCGGCCCATGGCATATGTTTTTCGATGCTGTGATGCTGTGCCCAGGTGTGCACGGTTGGTGTCCTCTGCTCCTGGTGGAGGTGCCCTGCTTTGTGAGGTAGACTTCTCACCAGCGAGGCCCTGTGCACTAAGCTGCATTTGCCTGGCACCTCCTGTGACTGTCAACCTCTCTGTGGTTTTGTGTTCAGACGTGTTGCTTTTACATGGTAACTATGTGCACTTGGTGCTGATAGGGTGGGTTTAAATCCTCTCTTCTTTTCTGCCTTCTCTCTCTCACCTGTGCTGTTTTTTTTTTCAATCTTCTTGTCTTTTTTTAGAGGGACAGGGTCTCTCTGATTCCCTGTTTTCCGGTCAGTCGGTCTGGAAGTCCTGCTGTCTCTTTTCTGTCAGTGGTTGCCTGAGCAGATGAGGCCAGCTCCTTCCAGACGGCATGGCCTGCTGGGGCCTCCCGACCTGTGCACAGCCCCGTCTGCCCACGTTGTCATTATCGTGACTGTCTTGTGTATCTAGTCAGTCTTTAGCTGTATTTCTGCACATTTGCCGCTGCTTGCTCTTGGCTCGTTCCTCATTTCGTGTTCTGTGGCAGTGTGCGCTGCATGGACGTCCTGAGCACAGGCCTCGGCTGCCACCTCGTCGGTACCTGCACGCCCTAGGTTGAAACCCCAAGAGGCCACCAATCTGATGGTGTCACTAGACAAGGGCTTTGCCTGATCTTGAACTTTGTGTAAATGGGTCGTGCGGAGCTTTCTCCTGGCTCTGCTCACCTGCCTTGCCAACGTGCACCATGCCGCAGCTCCTCCTTTCTGTTTCTGTGCACTCTGCACCACGTGCTGACGCCTTGCCAGGCGATGGGCATTCAGGTGTTTTCAGTCTGGGGCTGTTGGGAATAACCATGCTTTGTGCATTCTTGTCTGTTTCCCTTGGTGGGTACAGCGTCCATTTATGTCTCTCTCATCTGGACAGAGCAGAACTGCTGTGGGTCAAGGGTCAGCAAGCTACAGCCCTGGGCCAGCTCTGGCCTGTGCTGGTTCACGCACACCCTGTGAGCTTAGAACAGCTCTTACATTTATAAATGGTTGGGAAAAGATCAAAAGAATAGCATTTCCTAGTGCGTGAAAATGAGGTGAAATTCACATTTCCGCGGCTGTAAGTGAAACCTCCTTGAGACAGCCACGCCCACCCCTCCAGGCAGTCTGCGGCTGCTTCTCTCACTGCAGGGCAGACGTTGCTGGTTGCCACAGCAGCCCCGTGGCCTGCAAAGCCTCGGCTGTCTGCTCGCGGGCCCTCTTGGAGGAGGTGTGCTGGCCGGCACTGCACGCAGGGAGGCTCAGCTCGCAGTGTGGCCAGACCGTGTCCGGGGCGGCCGAGCCTGCGCCTCCCCACATGCAGGGCCCCAGCCGTCCTGGCAGGTGTGTGCGTGGCCCACGTTCGCCACCAGCCTCACGTGCCTTGTTCCCGCGCCTCAGGCCTCTGTCCCCTCCTACCTGAAGCTCCTTCCAGAATCTCCTTGGTGACTGTCGGTCGGTGATAAACTCTTCATTTTTGTTTATCTGAAAATGTCTTTATTTGGCGATCCTTCTTGAATATTTTCCTCTCAAATATTATGTCTGCAGAGTTTAAGCTTGTAGTTTGGCAAGCACTTTCTTTAGTGCGTGTGAGAGGACACGTCTCTGTTTTCTGGCATCCGTCATTAGTCACTCTTGAGAAGTCAGGGCCAGTGTGACCGGTGCTGCCTTTGTGAAGGGAGCCACCCCTTCTCCGTGGTGGCCGCTGTGCAGCTCGCAGGTGGGTGTCTTGTTCTCTAGGCCACTAGTAGCTGCTGGGCTCCCGAGGCTGTAGGTCAGTGTCCTAGTTGAAGCCATCAGCTGTCAGACTTCTCAGCCTTTCCTTTTCAGCCACCACTCTCCTTCCTCTGCGTCGGGGACAGCCATGCCTGTGTCCGCCCTTCTCGTTTCGTCCTCCACCGCTCTTACTCTGTCTGAATTCCACCTTGTTCTTTCTGTGTGCTGGTCCTGGGTGCTTCCCTCGATTTATCTTCCGGTTCACTCTCTGTCTCTTCCACTGTGTCCAGGCTGGCCCCTCAGGTGCGTACTGAGTGCATTACTTGTCATTTCTAAATGGGTTAGTTGGTTCTCTTTTACTTATTTTTATTTACTTTTGGTGCTGGCTGGTACAGGGATCGAACCCTGCGCTTTGGTCGTGTTATTTGGTTCTCTTAAACGTTTGCCGTAGAAGTTCGCCGTTACTTCTGTAAACTCATGAGCATAGCCACTTCACAGCCTGGGGGGCACTGATTGGCCTGTGCTGGCTGCGACATCGAGGGACCTCACTTGTGCTACGTGATCTCCTGTGTGCTGGGTCCTCCTGACCATGTGCCCCAGTGGCCTCATATGTGCTCTGACAGCGCCCTGGGCACCACTCCTGCCACCCTTCCCTCAGGCCCTGTGTGTGTGGCCCAGATTTCTCCCCTGTCCTTTACTGCCAGCTGCTTACAGACCCCTGGGGTCACAGGAAGGGGTGAGTTCAGATCTGGGGTCAGGGCGCATTTCCATTCTGGCTGGAACGGATTCTGGCGGGCGTGTCTGAACGTTATGAGCCGGGGGCCGCAGCACCGAGGAGGCAGTGGGCAGGGACACGGGCCCCGGTGCCAGCATCTGTGGTGCTGTGGCCAGCACAGCCTTGAAGTGACCACCCCTCCCCTGCCTGCTCCAGCCACACCTGCACCCTGTGGCGAGCACTGGCCGTGCAGCCTGGCCTCGCCACCCAGGTCCTGGAGCTGCTCCTGGAGAAGATGACCAGAGACGTCCCATTCAAGGAGAGCCGAGCCTTCCTGCCGGGCAGCACTCCTGACCGGGTGGCCACACTGCTGCCCCTCGCCGTGAGTGTGGGCTTGGGTCACCCCCCCATGCTCTCCTTGCCCCCACCTGCCCGGTGCCAGGGTGAGGAACCCCCCACAAGGTGGCCTGGACAGCGCCCCCACAGGCACCCAGCAGCAACACGGGTGCCAGCGAGCTCAGCCCAGGCTCGTAAAGGCCTCCCAGGTGCTGGTCCCCTGGGGAGACCACGTCACGTTTTATCCTGCAGACAAAAGTAAGCCCAGCTTGGCAATGTTTTAAGTGGTAAAGCAGCTGTGGGAATTTCCTCCTCCTCCCGCTGGGGAACCGAGAACAGATGGTCTGAGGCCGCCTGCCCCAGAGGGCCGACTGCGCAGGGCCCGCCCTGTCTGTCCTCCCTGGGGAACTGAGGCCTCCACTGCACACGGGGAGCATGCAAAGGGCACTTCAGCTTGTCTGGGTCCTGGGTGCAGGGCCCAGGTTTTGCTGAGGCCCAGAGGACAGTGTGACCTGTGACGACTCCTCCCCAGGCTACCTGTGCACTGCACGAGGTTGTGTCTGCTCCAGCGTCGGGGCCCGCAGTGCTCAAGCTCTACCCCCAGCTGTTTGCGGCGCTCCTGCTGCGTGTCAGCTGCACCGTGGGCGTCCAGCTGCCCCGGAACCTGCAGGCCAAGGAGAGGAGGAGCACCAGGAGCTTCGAGCCCTGCAGGTAACCGGGCGCTTACCTCCCGTTCCCAGTGCCAATTTGTGAGCACAGGCAGGTGTGTGCAGTGTGTGGCATGTGCCAGGCAAGGAGAGGACCTGTGGGGCCATTCGTCTGGACAGTGGGGACCCAGGCATGAGTCACCTCCTGCAGTACAGGGTGGTAGTCGTTGGTGACACATGTCCATGGACACACTTTCCATGCTGGGAGCGAAGGTCTCCTCGTGTGTGTGCGGCTGCTCTGGGCAGGCGAGGCGGGGATGGGGCGGCTGGGGCAGCCGCAGGTCTGCGCAGTGCTGGCCGCGGGCACTGGCAGGCTCTGTGGGGTGCCCAGGTGGAACCAGGGTGGCGCCTTCTCCCAGAAGGTGGCACTGTGGGGTCTTTGGGGGTGCAGCTGGACTGACCACAGAATGGCTGGCTTCAACCCTGAGACTGTCCCAGGGACAGAGCAGCCTGGCATGTCCTTATAGCCAGTGCAGCCACAGTCACAGTTGCAGCCGCAGAGGCGCTCTGGGCCTCCCTACCCCTTCCCCCTTGACTATCATTGGGATCTGGGGTTTTGTGGTTTCTGCTAAGTTAGCCCTGGGTTCTAGAGCAGGAGAAGGGAACAGAGGAGCTGCTTACTGAGGTCAGTGGGTGTAGAAGCTGGGCTGGGCTGTCCTGAATCTCAGCAGCCTGGGTGTCTGTCTCCTGCCTTCCAATCTTAGTCTCGGGGACCATTCCTAGGCTGGCATGGTGGCACCAAAGGGTTCCATACAGCCACCTGGGGCCACAGCACAAGCAGAGAAAGCTGTCTCCCTAGCAGGCCTGACAGTACCACCTGCCCCCGGGGACAGTGAGCCCATGGCTACCAGGCCCCGCATCCCTGCCCACTCTGCCTCTGCACTGTCCAGTCCTCTAGGTACAGATGTGCAGCATAACCAGGGACACATGGGGGACAGCCTCCGTTAACCCCCCGCCCCCACCCCCACCCTCAGGCTGCTGAGCCTCAGGGCCGGCTTGTAAACTTGCTAGCAGAGGCTGAGAGCCCGGGCCTGCCCAGCTCCTCGCAGACCAAGTGGAAAACGAGGCACTCCCCCCAACCTCCACCCGTGGAGGCCCTGGACTGCCCTGGGCTGGGACATTTGCAGAGCCTGGCGCATAGACCATGAACCAGCGAGTGGGCCCTTGCTACCTGACGCCACGTCCTTTAACATTCTGGGCAGCAGGCAAGGGACGTGCCCTCGTCCGAATTGACCAGACATGCACTTCCTTCAGGCTTGTTGTAGCCAAGTGGAGCCCTGGGTCCAGATGGCGCCTTGAGGCCAGAGCAGGGTGTGGAGCTGGCAGGCGGAGCTGAGCTCTAGCAGGCCCTGCCTGGGCCATACAGTCCAGCCGGAACCAGCAGTGGCCCTGCAGTCCTTGGTCCAGCCCCTGCCCGGCCCTCCACATGCTGAGGGCATCCTCTGCCTAGAGACCACAGGGGCTGGTGTGGTACTCTGTGCCTGTGGTCAGTACAGGCTGCCCTGTGTCCAGGGACAGGAACCCCCTTGTATCCATGCCACCTGAGCTCAAAGCCCTGGCCCTCCGCTGGAATCAGGAGCTCCTGGAACACTGAGAGCTGCCTTCTAGCATTTCCTCCCTGGGGATGGAGCTCCAGAGAGGGCGGGGCCTGTGGACACTCATTGAGAGCTGCACTAGGAGCTGGCCCAGCTACTGTCCAATAGCAGCATGCCAGGTGACATCTGTGGGGATGCAGCCAGGCTGGGGGAGCACCTAGCATCTGTCTTGGGCTGCCAAGACCCCAGCCCTCACCTCCCGCAGTCCCTCGTCCAGCTCTCAGGTCCTGTTCCTGAGAGGTCAGCTCTGGGCCCAGTACAAGGCTGGCCCCTCCTGCATCCCCGGTCTTCTGTGCCCGACTGTTCGGAAGTCCCCAGGTCCCAAATATGCCTGTCATGTACCCCTGTGCCCACCAAGTCCCCTTCACTCACCCTACCCGCATGAGCATTGCACACACTGTGTGGCCAGCAAGGCCTGTCCCCAGGGTTGCCCCCGACTCCTGGGCCTGGCGTGCGCTGACCCTCTAGCCCCTGCTATGCCTGAGTCCCTGGGCTTGCCACTTCCTCAGCCCCTAGCACATTGCAGCCAAGCAGCACAGCTGCCACCACGTGTCCACAGAGACTGTTGTGGGAAGAGGGCTTGTTGACCTGATGCCTGGCCAGTGGGGACTGGCCCAGTGGACATGCGTCACCATGGCCAGTATCACTTCACAAAGGCTCAGTGCACTGCCCCAGGGGTGTCCACCTTGGGGCCAGGAGCTCCTGGGACAGTGCTTCACGGACACACGTCCACAGGCCAGCGTGGGGCCTGATGCTGGGGAGGGCAGCATGGCAGGGCTGAGAACTGTGATGCAAGGCTCTTGCCAGGATGCCATCGCTGGTGCCCGTTCAGGGACAGATCCCTGAGTGTGTTGCCTGAGGCCACGACGGGCTTATCTGAGGAGAGGGGCAGACCTGCCTTCCAGCCAGGCCCTGGGGAGGCTGCAGAGCCAGGCTCATTTCCTGTCACTGCCTCAGCCTTGGGCTGCCGCCTGCCAGGGGGACCAGAGGGCAAGGGAGTCACCTGGTGCAGCCTTGGGGAGTCTGGAGAAGAGGGAGCCAGCTGAAGCAGACGTGGCAGGGTACAGCTGCCCACCCTGCAGCCTCCACAATGCTCCCAGGCCACCTGCTGTCCAGCGATGGCCAACTGGACACCTCCACACGGCTGCCATGGCTTACCTGCCTGGCAGCCTTGTGCAACAGGGAGTGGGACAGGAGTCTGGCTGCTGCCCCTGCCTGTCTCCCAGGGGTGGCCATGGCTATACAGAAGTGAGAGCCCAGGCTTCTGAAGGCAGGTGCAGGCCCAGCTGTGGGGGCTGTGGAGGTGGCCCCTGGGGTCTGGGCCCTGTGCATGGCAGGCAAGGCTGCTCAGGAGGAGCATCAGGAGGCCAGACATGTTCTTGCTGTGGCTGTAGCCCCAGGGGCCCAGGAAGGCCCCGTGTCCCTCAGAGCTGGTGGCTGGTGGGGCCTGGCAAGCTCACCTCCAGGCCAGCAGCTGGGTCTCTATCCTGGGCCCCTCATGGGTCCCAAGGGCCATCTGAGGGCCTCCCAGCAGGTGGCCTGGAGCCTGCTCCCTGATGGACGGCTCGAGCAGGGCTGGGCAGCGTGGGGTACGTTGCCTGTGTGTGTCTGCATCTGGGGCACAGACCTGCAAGCGGCTTCCTGGGTCCTTCCGCCCAGGTGGGAGGAGGTGCAACAGCATGGGTGCCCCACCTTGGGCAGGTAGGCCCTTGCCAGCTGAGTCTGTCCCATTCCATTCTATCCCATCCCATCCCTCAGCGCTGCCGTAGAAACCCTGAAGGCCCTGCTGCTCCGAGGCGGCAGTGAGGACGTGGTGCAGCGCATGGAGCAGGAGGGAGGCTGGGAGCTGCTCAAGACCTCCGCAGAGCACGAGGAGGGGGTCATCCTACTGGCCAGGTGAGTAGGCCATCCATGCACAGCTCCAGCTGGGGCCATGTCCTATCCAGGGACTCTGGGGACTCCCAGAGGCACGTGGGAGGAGGCTGCACTGTCGGGCGTGTGGGACCCGAGTGAGAAGCTGCTGGAGCAGCAGCTTAGGCCCAGCTAGGTGAGCTAGGGGGAGCTGCGTCTTGAGGGCCTGGAAGGTGGGGTGGGGGTGGACTGGAGGAGCGGGTTGCCTTGGGTTCTGACCTTGTGTTCTGGGAGGCGACAGTGCCTCAGGGCTTAGGAAGTGCCTGGGCAGGGCTCTGTGGAGTATCCAGGGCAAGTAGCTGCAGCCTCTGCTCCCCCCGTGGCCCCTTCCCCAGTGCCATGGCCAAGTCTGCAGGCCCCCGGCTCCCCACAGTGGTGAAGGAACTCATGCGCATGCAGGCCAGTGTGTATGAGATCCAGAGGGTCACCTCCACTGCTTTCCTGGCTGAGGTAGGACCCCTGTGGGAAGAGGCTGGATGTGACGACGAGTAGGGTGGGGTCCTCAGTCCCCACTTGGTGACACACCGGCAGTGCCAGCGAGGGATGACTCGAGCTGGTTGCAGCAGGGCTAAGCCCTTGGATGGGGGTGGGCCAGCAGCCAGCCCCCCAAGGCTCACTTGATGGCAATTGCCTTGGTTCTCATGGCGGCGATGCAGAAAGCTGCCCAAGGCCATGGTGGTGGATGGCTCAGGGCGGTGGGCCCTCTGCCTACAGGCCACCGCAGAGGCTCCTCTTGTCTGCCACAGTGCCCTGTGCTCTGGGCCCGGGCTGGAAGGGGTGGGGCAGGCGCCTTGGGGTTAGCAGGGCAGGTGGTCTTAGTGCCTGTGCCTCCAGCTACTCAACAGCAACGTGGTCAATGACCTGATGCTCCTGGAGCTGCTGCTGGACAACCTGACAGCCCAGCAGAAGGACTCCTGCACTAGCGTACGGCGACTGGTGCTCCGCGGTCTGGCCAATGTCGCCTCTGGCTCCCCTGACGAGGTGGGCTGGTCCGGCCAGCCCCTCTGGGACCCCACCAGTGGGACAGCGTAGTCAGAGTGGAGGCCAAGGCAGATGGTGTGGGCAGTGGGGACAAGCACATGGGTGGCCCCGCCTGCAGCAACTTGGGGAAGGGGTGAACCTGTGGGGTGGGAGGCAGGGTGACTCTGGGACACAAGCTAACTGCAGCACTTGGGTCCCCAGGTACGAGCCCATGGCCCCCAGCTCCTGACAGTCTTGATCAGCGGGCTGGACGACGGGGATGCTCCACACAGCCCGGTGGCCCTGGAGGCCATGGCGGGCCTGGCACGGCTGCTGGACCTGGTGGAGCCCTGGGACCTGCGCTCGGTGCTGCTGCATGTTGCCATCCGCATCCGGCCCTTCTTTGACAGCGTAGGCTGGGGCTGGGCGGCAGGGCACCCAGAGGCTCCAACACTCTTCACCCTCGCCAGGATGCTGGCTGAAGGCCCCACCAGGCCTAGGGCAGACTCCTACTCTCCCCACCTTGCTCCTCCACCTGGTCCACTCTCCCCACAGTTGGCAGATGGGCCCTTTCTAGGGGCAGCTCCTCATGTGACCTTGGGCCTGCAGGACACACTGCTGTCCTGGGCCTGGCACCCCCCCCCCTTCAGCTTTTCTATCCCTACCACCAGGTGTCTGGCCCCTCCTGGCCTATGTCAGGCAGGGGCACCATCTGAGGCGAGGGGGTAAGGCGGGTGGCACAGGCACGTTTCACAACCCGTCCTCCAGGAGAAGATGGAGTTCCGGACAGCATCTGTGCGCCTCTTTGGGCACCTCAACAAGGCCTGTCACAGGGACTGTGAGGACGTCTTCCTAGAGCAGGTGGTGGGCGGGCTGGCGCCCCTGCTGCTGCACCTGCAGGACCCTCAGGCACCTGTGGCCAGCGTGAGTAGCAGTGGGGGGTGGGGTGGGTCACAGGGTGGCCCAGGGCCACAGGGTCTCAGCGGTTTGCCCTGCAGGCCTGTAGGTTTGCCCTGCGCATGTGCGGCCCCAATCTGGAGTGTGAGGAGCTGGCAGCCACCTTCCAGAAGCACCTGCAGGAGGGCAGGGGCCTGCACTTCGGAGAGTTCCTCAATGCCACCTGCAGGCACCTGGTGAGGCACGGAACAGGTAGGTGGGTCCCAGCCTGGCCTGGGCTGACCTGTGTGTCCCCACAGATGCACCACTTCCCTGAGCTGCTGGGCCGCCTGGTGAGCACCAACCTGTTCTACTTCAAGAGCAGCTGGGAAGACATCCGCATAGCCGCCGCCATGTTCACCGGTGAGGGCCGCCCCCGCCTGCCCGCATCCCCCTCCCCTGGCCCCACCTGACTCCCCACCATGCTGCAGGGTTCCTGCTGCTGCACGCTGAGTCTGCGCACAGGCCGCAGGTGGACCTGGAGCAGCTCCTTGCAGGTGAGCGCGGGCCCCACCCAGTCCATGCATGCCCTGCCCCTGGTTTGCTGGGCGCTCTGGGGCCCCACTGACCCTGGGGGCACCCGCGAGGACTAAGTGATTTTCCTGGATTCCAGGATTTTTTCCCCTGTCACTGGTGACCTCATCGTCTCTAGTAATTCACGGAAACTTCTTAACTGTTCCAAAAGAGCTTAAAAAACACTAAAAAAGGAAAAACTATCTTTCTTTTGGCTCTGGAGCCCTCCCAGCAGAGGCCTTTCTGTTAGGAAGGCTGTGGGCGGCCCCACGCACAGGCGCTTAGGTGTGCCTGAGAGGTCACAGCCCCCCCAGGCATGGCAGCGGGGAAGCGGCAGCACCCCACAGCCCCCCCAGCAACGAAGTTCCTGTCCCCCAGCGCTCCAGCTCCTGCTGAAGGATCCAGCCCCTGCGGTGCGGATGAAGGCTGCCGAGACTTTGGGCCGCCTGGCAAAATTTGCCTAAGGCTCCGACCAGTGACCCCCTACAAGCAATACCCACCCAGGTCTGAGCCTGCCCAGGGACAGGCTCTCCTGAGGACCCACGGCCTGGGATCAAACCACCGCCCTCCATGAGGAAGGTGCTGGAGGCCCGATGGGATGGGGGCGGATCACTGTGCCCCCACATATTCTCCAATAAAACTGCCTGCTCAGCGGGTGACAGGATGCAGTGGCTTGTCATTTCCTTCTGGGCCAGAAGGGTGCCCTGGCTGGGGGGCAGCCCATCAGGAACCCTAATTAAAGAAGGCAAAGAGCACAGGCAGCGGAAGAAAGGCCTCTATTGCACATGCCTCCCTGGAGTGGGAGCAGGGCAGGGCAGCCTAGGTGAAGAGGCGGATGCTGCCGTCCGCCCCTGAAGAGAAGACCCAGGGCTGCGTGGGGTGGAAGGTCACGTCCAGCACACCCAGGTCCCGGGTCAGCGTGTGTCCCTTCAACACCTTGACGGGTACCAGCAGTGGGTTCTGCAGCAGGTCACTGTGGGGAGAGGAGGGGCTCAGGATACTGTCGACGGAGTCCCCCTGGAGGGACCGAGAGAGAGAGCCAGCACTCACTTGTACACCATGCCGTGGCAGACAATGACACTGCCGTCATCAGAGCCAGATGCAAAGAGTGGATATCGGGGGTGGAAGGCCACAGCCCGCAGGGCCTTCTTGTGGTGCCTGGAAAAGCGCTGGGTTTACAGCAGGATCTGGGCTGCAGGGGGCCCTGCTGGCCACACCCACACCCCCACCTCACCTCAGCACTTTGTACGGCTTGGTGGAGAGGTCCAGGTCAAACCACACTAACTTGCTGTCATAGCTGCCACAGATGACATTGTCACCTAGGGGGCCAGAGACAGTGACAAGGATGTTCTCACCTCTCAGGGGGTGCATGTCCCCCCCACACCCTCCCCTACGGGGCACACTCCCCGCCCTCACCTGCAGGGTGCACGGCTAGGCTGGACACCCACTTGCAGTTTGGCATCAGCTTCTTGGTGAGCTCCTGGCGCAGGAGATGGTAAAGGCGGACACTGCGCTGGGAGGCCACAAGCAGGAAGGGCCTGGTGGGGTGGAAGGCCACACGCTGCACCTGTCCATGGCTGCGGCGGAAGGGGCTCTGACTGCGGCGTCGACTCAGCTGGTGGATCTGCACCTGGCTGTGACCCGGAGTGGCCAGCACTACGGCCAAGTAGTCCCCACGCCCATGCCAGGTCACCTGCATCACTGGCTGCAGGAAAGGAAGGCTGGCTGATTGAACCAGGCTACCCCCGGGTCTCCCCACATCCCCCACACGCACCTTGCTGTGGCAGATGCGCAGCCGCAGGCCCCCCTGGTGCTCTTCTTCCGAGGCCTCCAGCCAGCGGGCAGGCTGCAGAGTGGGCTCCTCCGGCAGGGTAAAGGCGCTCAGCATCTGGTCTGTGCTGCCCACCACCAGCCGGTCCCCCAGGGCTGGGTTCAGCAGCAGCACCGAGTCCTCCCTGTGGGCCAAGGCCAGACGCAGCCCCTCAGCACAGTGCCACCCCCACCCCAGCCCACCTCGACGCCCTTGCTTCCTAAGCCCACACTCACACAGCCGCAGCCACCAGGCAGAGGGTGGGGCTGGGGTTCCAGGCAATGCTCCGCACCACGCCCCCCACAGGCACAGTCTTCATGCAGCGGGCAGTGGCCACCTCCCAGAACCGCAGCGATCCATCGTCTGAGCCTGGATGCAGCAAGAAAGGCCCTCAAGCACCTGGCCCTCCCACCTGGCCCCCAGCTCAGGGTCACCCCCCACCTCGGGCCCACCTGAAGCCAGCCACTGGCCCCCTGGGGAGACACTGAGGCAGCGGATCAGGTCACTGTGGCCCTTGTAGACCTACAGAGGAGAACAGTGAGGAGACAGACCCCCAGGGGTGCATGCTCCCCCCCTCTGCCCCCAACTTACCAGGGCCTGGCATGTGGGGAAGGGCTGCAGGTCCCTTGGCCGGGGCAGTTTAGGGATTAGGTCTTCGGGGTCCACGTTCACCTGAGGCAGGAGAGTACCTAGTCACCCTTGCCCCCTGCCCTATGCCCCTCCCACCCCTGACTTGCCACCTCCCCCCCCCACATACCCTCATCTTGCGCTGCCGTGGGCACAGATACAGATCGAGACAGCGCTCAAAGCGCTCCTGGATGAAGCGGCTGTACGCAGGAACAGCACGCAGGCTCCGGAACTGCCGCGGCAGGAAGCTGAGTTTCCTCTCACCCGGCTCCTGCTGCTCCCACGCCAGGCGCTGTGGAGATGGGGGGTGAGTGGGGACCACAGGGGCTGGGGCCCAGACCCTGACCCCAGCATGGGCCCACCTCCTCCTTGCTGGGCAGGTACTCAGGAGGCGGGTTGTAGGACTCAGCATGGCCAGGCAAGGCCAACTTGGGAGCAGGCACGTGCAGCTTGTGGCGCCCTGGCACAGCACTGGGGTCCTCCTGGGCCCACAGGTCGTAGAAGCTGGGGGTGGGGTCTCGGGGCCGGCGGGGCTGGATCCAGCCCATCTTGATGGCGTGCACCATGCGAGAGACCTGCAGACAGCCCCGGGTCAGCACAGGCAGGCAGCTCTGTGCCCGTGCCCTGGCGGCGGGGTTGTTCCCACCTTCTCCTTCTCCACCAGGGATGGGATGAAGCTGCGCTTGGTGGCTGGGCGGTTGGTCACTGGGTGGATCATGACATCTCCACTGAAGAAGTCCACAGCTGGCTGGGGGGACAGGCACGGGTGTATGGGCCAAGCTGTGCCAGGGCCCCACCAGAGCCTTCAGACCACCAGGGTCAGCCAGTACTACCTACCTCATATGGGTCGAAGCCCACGTCCCCAAACTGGCCCCTCTGCAGCCGCCGCACCAGGGCCACCTGTTCATCAGTCAGCCGCAGATCACGCCCTGTCATTTGGTCCTGCACAGTGCGCCTAGGGGGCTGCCAGTCAGGCCAAGCTCTGCCCCCTCCTCTACCAGCCCCGCCCCTGACATCCCACCCCCATGGGATGCTCACCAGTAGTCGGGGTCATCCATCTTGTCCAGAAACTGGTCCAGCTCATCCCGGGTGCGCAGAGGCTTATAGATGCGCCTGCCATCCAGGTCATAGCCCACATGGGGGAAATCATCGTACCACTCCAGGGGCACGTTGCCCACCGTGTTCCGGATGTCCTACAGCCACAGCCACCACATCAGCACCTGACCCCTCTATGCCAATTCCTCCCTTCAAGCCACCCAGGAGGCACAGCTGCAGAGTGAAGGGACTCCAGCACCCTGCGTCAACCAACCCCAACACGTGCCCTTCCCCTGGCCCTGGGCTCTGACGTGGCATGGCAGCCCACACTGCCCCCCACCACGGAGGCGCCAGAGCTGCACCTTCACATTTTCCACTGAAGTGATGCCAACCCCGGAGCCTCCCCCATCGGATTCCTTGGCCAGGGCTCTGGGCAGCCACAGACAGGGATGACCTCATCACCCACGGGCTCCCTCCCCTGGCAGGGGCCTTCGGCGCAAGTGGTAAGCTACCAGGGAGGGGACCAGGGAAGACCCCATAAGACCCAGTTGAGGGGAGGCAGAAGCCACTAGACTCTGCCCTGCAAACAGCCAAGGACTCCCCCCGTCCCGGTCCTGTACCCCCAACACCCCCCACCCCGCCCTGGGCAGGAGGAGCAGCAGCATTCCTGGACACACATTCCTGGCTGCAGCCCCTGCCAGCCGCCACCACCACTCCTCCAGTGTGGGGACTGCTGCCCAGGCGCCGCTTCCTGCAACAGGAGCCACAGAGGGGGAGGGGCCCGGACAAGACTGAGCACAGCTGGGGCCCGAGGCTCCTCTGCAGCAGGACAGGACGCCCTGGGCTCTGCCCCGTGCACCTGCCCATTTCAGCCCCTTCTAGCAGGTCCAACCCCCTTGCCAGGCACTCCCCCCTGTGCCCCTGCCCACTGTTGAGAATGTCCTTCCCTCTCCTCTTTGTGGGCTAGAGGGCCCTCCAGCAACCCCTAAGTCTACATGGCCATCCTTACATTGGACGGACCCTAGCGGAGGTGGGGGGGGTGGCGAGTGTTGTGTGTGTCTGTTTCCTGAGGGGCCTGGTGGCCCCGGGAAGGAGCCAGGTCTCATCCATGTATGCCCAGTACCCAGGCACTCTTATCGCTGAGAAGGAGGCCCAGGGGGGCACACGGCAGGGGAATGGGGGCCGTTTTTCTACAGCCATTAGAAACGAGTGGAGAAAGCAAAGGAGAGGATTCCAGGCAGAGGGCACAGCTTGTACCAGACCTGGAGGAGGCAGGTGCAGGACAGGCTGTGCCACCCCACGCACGAATCTTTGGGCTGCAACGGCTGGGGCTGAATCCAGCCCCTCCAAGCCTTTGTGCCCGCCTCTCTCACACGGCTGGGCTCAGAAGGCCCAAGGGCGCATGGGAGGGAGAGACAGACAGGGTGCGGTCAGGCCACGGGGCCAGGGCAGCTGGCTTCACTTGGTTTTGCCAGGGGAGAAAGCCCGGGCCGTGGGTTCCGCTGGACCCTCCCCCCCACTGCGGAGGGGGTGGGACGGGGCACTGCACAGTTTTGGGGGCCCCAGGACCGCCCAGTAGGGGACTCCCACTTGCCCCGCACGCCGCCGCAGAGACAGATGCCCTTTGCAAAGACCTGCGCGCACAAGTGCGGCCGGCCGGGATGGGCGGAGTGACGGAGAGCTCCTGCTCCCGGGGCCGGGGGGCGGG
>NW_007726822.1:612917-618727 GCF_000696425.1 Galeopterus variegatus
ACAAATCTGCACCTTCTGCCTCAGCAACCAGAGAAAGTTGGTGAGCGCGGGGCGCTGGGGCGGGGGTGGGGGTGGGGGGGCGCCAACTCCCCTCAACCCACAGCTCAGGCCGAGAACGGAGCCGCCAGGGCAGGACTCCTCAGCGGGGCACAGCCAGAGACACCTGCAAGGGAGGAGCGCATGTAGCCGGCTGCGGGGGGCAGGCCTGGGGCCACCTCGCGGGGCCTCTCCCTAGGAGTCCCTGAGGCCTGCAGCATGGAGGCAAGAGGCAGGGATGGCCGGAAGGGCCACCTAGGGCTAAGAGGGTCTGGGAGAAAGGCAGGATGGACACCGAGCTGGGAGTGAGGCTGGGTCTGAACCATGGTTGATGCAAGCTTCACTTCTCAACAAGAGTGACCTGAAGGGACCCGAGTTCAGGAAGTGAGCGGCTGACTCAAGCCCACCCACCCTGCCCCCATGGAAGGGGACCTAGGGGGCAGTGAGGCAGGAAAGGAGGGAGCCCTGGGGTCCATTTGCCACCGCACAGCCGCTGCAGCCCATCACCAGCCTATGGCTTATTGGGGCAGCAAGGCAGAAGCTGACAGGGGCTGGGGCAAACCCCACACAGGAGATGCTGGCCGGCTGTGATTTACAGCTCTTGCTGTGCTTGGTGGCACCGGAAGAGCAGGGTGAGCAGGAGAAAATACGGCATGGCTTCTCCCAATCCCCATTTCCTCTCCAGACAGCACACGCGAGCTCCTGGGGCCTGAACATCTGGGAAATTTAATTTTACCATTTCAGTCGCGTAGCGGTGTAACTCCCCTCCCCAACACTCATGGGGGGCTCAGCGCCGGCCCCCAAGACCACACCCAGTAGGGCAGCCAGAGAGGCCTGGACTGGTGCTGGGTCTCTGCCCAGGCCTTGACACTCCTCCCTTCTCTCCACAGAGCAAGGACCGCGACAGAAAGACAGCGATTCGAAGTTAGGAGGTGGCCCACAGCACCCAAGAGGCAGCTGCCACTGGAGGATCTGCAGAGAGCCCCCACTGCGGACCTGACCCAGTGCAGACCTCCTGCGAGCATGCCCTCTTGTGGGCAGAGACTATGGATGGATGGATGGACGGACAGACAGACAGGCAGCAGCAGGGCTCTGAGCTGGCCCCAGCACTTGCCCAGGTCCACCGGGACTTTCCAGGACAGATTCATACCTGGGTTTCACATCTTGTGTCTTTGATATGATAATATAAATTCCGGAAATTTTGTATAATTAAAAACAAAACAATAGCTTCTTCTAAATAGGGAGGTGGATTGTCCTCTTGAAAGGTTTGGAATTCACTGCCCTCCACCCCAGCACCAGGGTGCTCCAGTTCTCTGGGAAGAACCCCATTTTCTAGGGCCAGGGCCTGGGCCCATCCTTTCCTGGACTGAGGTAGAGTAAGGTGACAGGCCCAACTCACCCAGAGAACCTCCTAAAGGAGACCTGGCATGGGGGCAAAGGAGTCTGGCAAGGGGAGAGGGTGGGCGAGGAGAGGACAGAGCCACTGCCACACGGAGGGTGCATTGTGGGCAGTGGTGGAGCAGTCCTGTCCCCACCACTGGCCTGCCTGGCGCCCAGGGGCCCATTAGGGTTGAAGTGGACGCAGCTGGCAGTGTGGAACCGAGACAGGCGGCGGCACAGGCTCTGCTGCAGAGCCTGCAAAGCAGACCCCCGGTGGCGGGCCCGGGGACACACCTGAGGTGCCCACCACCTGCTGGGGCTCCCCTGCCCTCCGGCCTTGAACTTGGCCCCTGAAGCACTGCTCACACTAGGAGGACCCCTGGCTATCTATGACTACCCCACCCAACTCCCGCAAAGCCCCCACCTGCCTATGAGGAGGGTGATTTGGGCTCCCACCCCACAATGTACGCAGCTGGTGACCATTAAATCCTGCAGGTGACGATTATAGCTTAGCGTGTGCGCTCAGTGGGCACCACAGAGAAGAAAGCAGGGCGGCTGTGTCAACCACCTCCCCCACCCACCCCCGCGGGCCTGCAGCCTGACTTCCGGCCGGTGGGCGGTGGGGAATGGCTGAGCATGCCAGGTGTGGGGCGGCTGGCCGGCCCCAGGCCACTCCTCAGACCCCTGCCTCTCAGCCCTCCAGGCCCTCAGCTCAGGCAGCAGCCTGCCCCGGCCCAGGGAGGGAGACCAGGTGCTGAGGCCCACGTGGGCATCCCTGCAGGGCCCGAGCTGCCCCTCCTCTGCATGGACGGGCTCCGGGGAACCTTGGAGCAGGAAGTGGTGGTGTAATTTTGGAGGAAATTCTCAAAGCCAGAGCCATTAAAGGCTAGAGGGGAGCTGTGTCCAATCTGATAGAAATTTAACAGGATAAAAAGTCACAACGGCAGGTTTCGTTCAGAGAGAAACCCAACCCTAAGTTTCCTCTCCTTAATCCTGCAGGAGCCTACAGCTGGTCAGAGAGAGGGAGGAGAGGGCAGCCCCTGCCCGCCAGGGAGGCCAGGCTTCAGGGGGACTTGGGGTGCAGCTGGGGGCTGTGGCAGGTCCCTTCCCCTCCTGGGCTCTCCTCAGAGCACCCTGCCCAGCCTCCCGCACAGGCACCGAGGCCACTGTGAGTGAGAAGCTGGGCAGGGTCTGGGAACCGGCTGCCCTCACTCCACTGGGCACAAGGTGGAGGTCAGTGGGGAGGGTCCATGGCCCACCTGCCCCTCACCCACAGGCCTCACGTTTCCAGAGCAGGGCCCAAGCAAGGGGGTGCTCACCTCCCACAACAAGTCCCACAAGAGAATGGGTAAACAGGTGGGCACAGCCAGTGTAGGGGCCAAACCAGAGGGACATTCAGGGCAACAGCACTGAAAAGTCCCAAAGAGCAAAAACCACAGAGTGCATGGGCAGGGGGTACCCTCAGCATGCAGGGGTAGAAGGGGGAAGAGGACGGGGGGTGGCACAGGAGCAGACCCCAGCGGGAGTGCGGGGAAGAGGGAGGTCAGAGTCCATGAGACAGGAGCTGGAGTATGGAGTGTGGAACAAGGCCAGATGAAACGGGATGGGAACGGAGACAGACAGAGGCCTTGGGGCCTGGAAGGATCCCCAGGCGCCCGGCTGGTCCGGGTGCGGCACGCGCTCGGCCGAGCCCTCTGCTGCGGGGCCTGACTCCGACAGCGGCTGCAGCTTGGCCAGCCCCAGGCCTGGGCAGCCAGCCCAGCCGCTCCCTGAGCTGCACCGGTAGCAGCAGCCGAGGGCCTGGCCCGCCAGCCAGGAGGAGGAGGAGGAATGGGGGGACACTCCGTCACCCTCTACTGCTCCAGAAATTCAAACCAGACCAGGGGTGGCGTGGGCTGGCCTCCAGCCCCATGGGCCCCATACAAGTCCACATAGCTACTCAGCCCAAGGACTCAGGGGTGGCAGGTGGCCCCTGCCCACTACAGCCCCTCACTTCTCCCCAGAGTGTTGGCCTTCCCTCCACCAAGCCAGGGAGCTGCAGGACAAAGACCCAGGGCTCTCTGCGTGTGCCCCACAGAGGCAGTGGGGAAGGAAGGGGGGCCCCTGGCCCGCACCCTGGGCCAGCAGCCGCCCCTGTGAGCCGAGCTGGGCTGGAAACGCTCCCCTCAGCCTCAGCTGTCAGCTCCCTGTCCCCAGCCTGGGGAATGAGCTGCTGGCGGCACCACATGATTCATCACCAGGCCGCCTGCGCCCGCAGCAGCCACCCCCACCCTGCTCAGCACCTGCGGGCTGCCAGGAAGCACATGTGACCCCTCTGGGCCGAGCTCTGTACCAAGCGCCCAAGCCAGGCTACCCGAGGGCACAGATGGCCCCAAGGACAAGCCCCTGGGGGAGCCTAGGCAGGGGTCCCCCCACCCCCCAGGCTGCACCGGACACAGGCAGCAACTGGCTGATGTGTCGGCTGGGATTTTTCCGCTCTCGATCAACCCCCCCCTCCCCTCCCCCTCCCCAAAGTGGCTGCAGCTGTCAGGACCACAGATTGGAACTGCAGGTACAGAGCTGGCCCGCCGCCCGCCTCCCTCCCGTGTCTGTCTGTGAGAGAGGAAGCCGGCCCACCTCTGGAATCCTTCACTCTCTCCTCGTTCCGCCTCTCCCACCTGTCCCCCGGGAGTGCGGGGTCAGCCGCCCTCGCTCAGCCTCTCTCTTCCCCGGCCCCTCTCCGATTACAATGCGGGTAGTGTTCAGTGCTCCTCAGCCCTGCACGCAGCGCCCGCCTGTCTCCAGCCGCAGGCCTTCCTGTGCTGCCGCTGCCCCTGCCCCTGCTCCCGGGGTTTTTCTATCTCTGCCAAAGCACCCGGCAAGGAGGGGGCTGGCCGCCTGTCCCCGGCTCACCTGCTGCATCTGACCCCACAGAAGGTTCCAGCAAGGATGCTCAGCCTGGAGCCCAAGTCCAGCTTCACAGACCAAAGGGGAGAAGGAAGGCCAGGTCTTCATTGGCTTCCTCCCACCCCGAAGTCCAAACCAGCTGAGGGGACACCAGCGCGGTTGGGGTCAGGCAGGGGAGCCACCTTTGCATACCTCCTCTGTCCCACAGCCCCTTCTGCTTGTCAGCCACAGTCTGGGGGTGCCTCTGCCCTCACCTCCCACTTGACTCCGTTTGTCTCTCAAAAAGCTGGCCAAGCGCACCCTGAGCAGTCAGGATCCTGCGGGCCCAGCACACCTCCACAGCTGGGAGTCACGCCACGGACCTGAGGGTGAGAAGGGGGCACCCCTCGCCTGGGAGCTTGTCCAGGACCCCAGCCTGCCCTGGCATCCAACAGACATTCCCATGAGGGGCACTCTGACTCCTGGCACCTTGCAAGCAGCGGCTCCAGAAGCCCAGGGCCCAGCCTCCCACAGTCCTGCGCACCCCCTGGTCCTCCTCAGCCTGGCCTAGGTGTCCACGAGCCAAGTCATAAAGGCCTGTTTTGAACCCCACTATTCAGAAGGACAGAGCTGCTGCTGCTGCAATTTGGGGGTTGTAGGGTTCCAGAGCCCCACACCTGCTCAGCCCTCCCCAGCCCTCAACCCCTAAATTCCATTCTAGAGCAGTTCCCCATCATCCCCGAGCACTGCCACACACATCGAGCCCCCCATCTGTGACTCCTGCCCCAAGCAAGACAGCCTCAGCCAGGGAATGCATACCCAGCCCCAGCCCTCTGTGGTCCTGCGCCCCCATACTATCCCCACCAGCACCCTGCCCCACCAGCCGAGCCTGCCAGTCCCAGAGCAAACCCCTCCTTTCAGGAGACCATGTCCCACCACCTGACCCCACCACCCATGTGCCCCAGCACAAGGGAGCCACAGCTCTGAAGAAGCCCACCTTCCCTTGCCAACCACACCCAGCCCCCAGGAGAGCCTGCTCAGCACAGCCCTGGAGAGGGACTGACTTCCACCGCCTGCCCCTCCTCACCCACCCTGCCCCACCCTCCCTGGGGTCCTCTCTCCAACCAACTCGGGAAGGCTGGGCCTAGGTCGAGGGATGGGGCAAGGTGGAGCAGGGCTCCCGGGCACAGGAGCGCATGGCGGTCATGGCCACACATGCCCTCCATGCCCTGCGGCCACTGGTGAGCCCCGCAAGTGGGCCCCTCCCTGGCGAGGCCGGCCTGGGCACACCCACGGGAAGGGACCAGACCCAAAGGGCCACCCGAGCCCGGCCAGCAGCTCGGTTGGGAGGCCGCAGGCAGGCTGGCGCGGGGGCGGAGGCCGCCAGGGAGGCCAGGCGCCCTGCTCGCCCAGAGCTCAGAGCCGGAGGGCCGGCTCAGAGCTCGGGAAACCTGAGCCGCCGGCGCCCGCCGCCAGCAGCGACGCAAGCACTGAGCGAGTGCGGGGCGGCGGCCAGGACGCTGCTGTAC
>NW_007726822.1:619222-631487 GCF_000696425.1 Galeopterus variegatus
AGGCCGCCAGCGCTGGAGGCAGCTGCCGGTTCAGTAGCTAAGAGAAGCCATTAACGGCGTTTGGCGAGAGAGCAGAGGGGAGCGCGGGCTCTGGATACAGACAGGCCCCGGCCGCGTCCCTGTGGGAACCGGAGTTACAGCCCAACCCCAGCCGTGAGGGGCCGCACTGGGGGTGGCCCCGCGGCCCGCAGGGACTGGAAGGGGATGGCTGAGGAGGGCGGCTCTTCCCAGCCTCTCCTGCCAGAGGTCACGGCCACCCTGAACCCCTCGCCTGGCCACGCTTCCTAGACAAACACACCCGCAGGCCTGCTGGGCGCGGGCGGGCCGCTCCTCCCTGAGCAGAGGCCCCAGCCTCAGTTTCTCTCAGCGCGCGGCAGGAAGAGGAGGGGCTGCTGCTGCTGCTGCTGCGAAGGCCGCACCAGCCCCTCGCCCCGCCCCTACACCCGGCCCACCTCCCCAGGGTCCCGGCGGCTGGATGAGATCACGTCTGTGAGAAGCTCCGGGTGCTGTGGGGAGAGGGTGAGGTGGCCGTGCGGGGGTGGGATGGCCACAGCTCATCCAGGGGCTCCACCCCCACCTTCCCCAGCCTCGCACCAGCCTGAATCTGGGGATGGAATGAGGAGCCCCAGTGTGCAGAAAGAGGAACTAGCACTCTCCCGTCAATGGTTGGTCAAGCTTAAGAAAGTCAGTGTTGGGCAGGGGGTCCCCAAAGTGAGGCCACATCAGATGCCAGAAGCCCCAGTGTCCCCAGCCTGAGCCCTGGATCCAGACCTGGGGTGAGCGGGCAAGGGGCCCAAAGAGAAGCAGTAGCAAGCAGGCCACCCTTCCACCCTTAGCAGGAGATACAGGCCTGGCACAGCTACCTCCGCACGGCCCTTAGGGCTCCCAGGAGGACACACCCTCCAGGACTTCCCTGTCCACTGCCAAAGGCCTCATCCAGAGCCCCGAATGGGCCTAAAGTCACAGCTTGGCCCACCCAGCCAGCTCTGCCCAGTGCCTTGAGACGGCCAAGGAGCACCAGGGTCCTGGTGCCCCTGGCCACCTCCAAGGACTGCCAAGGGAAGGGGCTGTTGATCAGAGGTCTGAGCAGGGGCTGCCCCAGTAGCAGGCTATGACCCCTCATAAGTGCCAACCAACTAGGGTACAGCCAAGGATGGGCAGGCCTCTGCCCCAGGAGGGGCTGCCGTGTGTACCCCCAACACTCGGGCAGAAACGGTGCAGGAAGCTCAAGGTGTGCCCCTCTCTCCTCGCCCCCCACCCCTGAGCCCTCACCCAGGCACCAGGGCGGCCACTGTCTCACTGGAGGCTGCAGGCTCAGCACCTCCAGCCCCAACCTCTTTCCTGCCCACCTGCGGCTCCAAGCCCCTCCCCCTCCGCAGCCACCACCCCTTGGCTCCAACAGTGTGGGGCCTGAACACCGGCTCCTCGGCAGGGACACATCTGCCTGGCCTGGCTGGCTCCTGAAAGCTAGGCTCTGCCGCCCCCTCGAGCCGCTGGCCGGGGGTGCTGGCAGAAGCAGGGCAGGGCGGGCACCTGGGCTCCCGCGCTGTCACTCAGGCCTACATGTGGGATAGTCATCACCAGAGGAAGCAGCCCTCGCAGCTTCCTCCCGGCTCAGCAGGGGGCTGCCCGCCCCGCGGCAGGTCACCACACGGGCCAGGCCGCCGCGAGGAGCTCCCCATGTGGGCAGGCAGGCGGGCAGTCCCGGCCGAAGGCCCGCCAGCTCTGGGGAGCCCCCACCTCTGCACTCCTCTCACAATCATCATCGATTTCTCAAAATACCAAATATAAAAAAGTAGCCGACAGGATGTGGCTGCCGACAGCCGGAGCCCCCGGGAAGGGGAGGGAGACAGGCAGGGAGCCGCGCTGCACGGCCCCCCTCGCCGGGCTGAGTGCGCCCGCTGCTCCGGCCAGGAAACCAATTTATTTTGTTTTGTCTCTGTTCTCCGAACGCGCAGCAGAGACCGGATCGGGCGGGCGGCCAAGGCTCTCGCAGCCGCTGCCAAGAGAGCGCAAGGATGGGGGAGGAAACAGAGTAGGAAGGGGGCGCGTGTCTCCCCCAAGCCCCGGGGACAGCCCCTGACAGGCAAGCAGGAAGAGCTCCTGCGGGAAGTGAGAACCCCATTTCTGCAGCCCCCAGGCCCCAAGAAGCCCGGCTCCCTCACACCCAGGGGTGCTGGACACAGGGGCCACAGCCCTGCCCTGTGGTCGGGCCATGCCAGTGAGGGAACAGGTACCCGCCACCTCGAACCCAGAGCTTCTGAGCCTCCCAAATCAAGGGCAGCCGACCCAGTCTCCTGGACACAGCCTCTCGATGCCACAGCTCCCAGAGAGACTGCCAAGCCCCACCACACTTTCCCCCTTTAGAAAGTAAACTCCGTGACAGAAACAGCCAAGTTTTCCTGTCCCTCCTGAGTAAGTGCTCCTGGAACTCAATCAGAGGACTGATGTGATGGCCCCAGAGGGAAGGGGGGCAGAGCCAACAGGACATCAGGAGATACCCTGTCTCCTGCCCGCAGCCTTGGCCACTCCCGTGGCCCATCCCACAGACAGAGGCTCAAGTCTGCTCACACGCCACACACAACAGAGGGGGTGGACACCCGGACCTATCACCCCCCACCCCCACTGTCCCAGCTCAGGCCTGCTGGGTGTGAAGGAAGCCACCTCCGGCTTCTCCATCCAACCCAGGCCATGAGAACAGCTGCCAGGAGCACACAGGGAACCCAGCATCAGCCACCCTGTGTACACGGACGTTCAGGAGCCACAGAGGCCCATCCATGGGGCTGGGGATGAGGCGGGTATCTCGAGGGTAGCCAAGGTACGCCCAGTCTCCCTAGCCTCCCCTGGAGATGACATACACAAATTGCTGCAGTCGTGTCCCAGACCCCAAAATCGCTCTTCCAGACAGGGAACAGGGACCCATGCCAGGACGCCCACTGAGGCCTCAGAGGCCTCACTGTGGCCAATTCCCCCTGCCCCAGGCAGCACAGCCCACCTGCAGGAAGGCCCCCACACTGCCCCAGTGCCACCCTGGCCTGGGGCCCAGCACCCACTCTGGGCAGCTCTGGACACCACCTGGGCCCTGGTGGGAGGGCCCCCCACCCTGTGTGGCGGGAAAGCGAGCCCGAGCCCCACCTCCTCGTCAGAGCTGTCCTCCGCATACTCGTCCCCGCTCTGCACTCTCACCATCTCTGTCCTCGGAGGGCCGGCCTGTGAGAGAGGGGGAGAATGGTTACTCCAGGGGACACAGGATGACCTTTGACCTAAAGCAGATCCCAGGTCCCAGGAACCCAGCACCCTCTCTCCGTGGTGGAGCATGTGGGAAGAACTGCCCCCCAACGCTTAGGCACAGGGCCCAACAGCCCCCAAAGGACACCCCACCACCCCCAAATCTCTGAGCAGCTCCAACCTGGCCCCAGGCCTTAGCACAAGACCGAGGATGCCCCCGCTCTAAGTGAGACTGGGGATGCTGTGCCACTGGTGCCCAACATCACAGACCCACCCAGGGTCCCATCAAAGACCCCCCGGGAGGCCAACACTGGGCACCAGACCAGAAAAGGAGCCCACACAGCAGTCAGCAGCAAGGCTCCCAGCCAAGGGTAAGCCCCAAACCATATGCTGGGCTCCTGGCCCAGCAGGGGAGGTGATCCCCAACCAGGGGTCAGGGACAAGGTAGGGGAGACAGGAGGAGCGGGGTACAGCATGGCCATGGTGCTACCACTGGGGGCAACACTCAGGGGAAGGGCAGGTGGCCATCAGCCTGTCACTAGGGCCAGAGCCAGCCCACTCCTAAGGACAAGATCTTCAGCCCAGCCCAGCCCACCAAGGGCCCAGAGAAGGGCCTCAGCCCTTGGAATGCCCCCAGGCACCCTGTTCACCCACCCTCCCTCCCCACCCATGGCCCCAGGCCGACCTCGTCCCTGAGAACTCACACCCCCACCTGGAAAACAAATTCTCCGCTTGCTGGGGAGGCAGGACCAGCTCGGGTTTACTGGCGGAACCAGGACTGATGGGGAAAACAGGCCCACCTCTCACCCGTGGGGGCAGTAAAGTGCTTGGGAGTAGGAACCCCTAAGTGCGGGCGCCCCCCGCCCAGAGCCCACTCCCTCCTGCCCAGGCAGGAGCCAAAGGCCTGTGGAGCTCGGCTCTTCCTCTCGCCTGTTTTTTCCCTCAGTATAAGAGAGATGGGAGACTAAGTTTTTTTCCAGGCCAGGAACAAGACAGGATTTGGTTTCCACACCTCCCCCGCCCCCAGCTCCCCCACTGCCCACGTAAAGTGGGTCAGCACTGCCTGGTGGTGGGGCACCGGGTGGGGCGCCCGGGGCTGCAGAGCATGGTGGGTGAGCCCCAAGCTCCTGCTTCTGCCCAGGGCACGCAGGCCCCCACCCCAACAGACAGGCTCTGAGTAGGCCCACACACTCTGGAGCCCCCACCCCACAGCAGCCCCCAGGCTCGGTGGGGCATACCCTTGGGTGGGGGCAGTCTGACACCAAGCTGTGGTCAGCTGCCGCTCCCAGAGCATGCGTCTGCAGCACTGGCCTCCGGCCGGGCCCTGACCCCCAACCCCCAAACCCCCTCACAGAGACCTAGGGTGCCAATACTCCCCACCAGGCACTGCACCCTACAAGCGCCCACCATGGTGCCCACAGGCCCGGGCCACAGGGTCCTGGCAGGAGACAACAGACCTGCCGCCCAGCACTGCCACCCCACTGCCCCATGATGGGCATAGCCAGGCCACCAGCACTGCAGAGTGGGCACCGGGGGAGTGGGATGCAGGCAGGCCCTTGCAAGGGGAGGGCTCTGCGCTCCCTCGCTTCTGGGTAAACAGCCAGTGAGCGGGAACCGGTCTGTATGTGGGATCCGAACCCTCGGTGGGAGCACTGCCCCGCTCCCAAGCGGCGCACTGTAGCAGTGCACCACCAGGCTGGCCCAGAACATCTCTTTTTAAATTAAAAAATTATGAAGAGGGCCGGCCCGGTGGCGCACTCGGTAGAGTGCGGCGCTTGGGAGTGCAGCGGCGCTCCTGCCGAGGGTTCGGATTCCATATAGAGACTGGTCCGCTCACTGGTTGAGCGCCGGGTGGGGGCGACACGGAGGGTTGCGATCCCGTTGCCGGTCGCGGTACGGGCGCGACATCGAGGGTTGCGATCCCGTTACCGGTCACGAAAAAAGACAAAAAGGAAAAAAAAAAATTATGAAGAAAGATCACCAAACCATCAAAAAAAGAAAAAGTCCATTTCCTCTGGGACAGGAAGCAATGTCGGTGTCCTGGCCCAGCCTCAGCACACACCCCCCACCCGCGGTGCCTCTTGCTCTCCTGAGCAGACACATGGCCCTGCAGGGGAGGCTGCCCAGAATGACACAGTCCCCCAGCACCCACCCGAGCACAGGCTCAACCCTGCCCAGAGTCCCCCCCAATGGCAGCCTCCAGCGAGGGGCAGTGCTCACACCATGCTCCCCAAGACGGTGCCAACACCTGGACCCCAGAGCCCACAGTGACACCTCAGCCTGAGCCCAGTACTCATTCAGAGCTGCCTCACCTGGCGGTGGCCCCCACCTGCCACTCCGCACAGCCTATGCTGAGACCCAGTGGGATGCCCTCTTGCATTAAGCTCCACGCACAGACAGAAATCTCTTAAACTATCCTGAAATGCTACTTACACACCAGGAATTGTTTCTAGGCCTTTTCTTATATTCTTGAATATGACAAGCAGACTGAATGGCCATAAACTGGAACTTTTGCAAAATAGCACTTGGGAAAGCATGGTACTGGTAACACCAAGGTCACAGCTAGACAACAACAAAACAAAAGGAAACAAAATAGAAAAAAATCCACCTAAGTAAAAAGACAAAGCCAAGCACACATAGAAAAGTGGGTCTACGTAGCCCCATAACACCACAGTCAAGGGTTCTGCTCCTGGAACAGGCCAGCTTCCCCCCCAAAAAGAAAAAATGGGTCTAAATGGGCACAGATGGGAAAAAATGGCTTTAAGCCCACAAACCCACTCAGCACCAGCAACAACGGGAAGGAACACGACGATGTGACAAATCACACTCCACAGGAGCCTGGAAGGGTCTGTTAAATGGGGCCTTGCACTGCTGGGGACGGCGCAGGGCATGAATGCCCGGGTGGGATGCAAAGCAGGGGCCTCACACAGATGGGGCAGGAGGTGCAGGGCTGGAGTGTGAGCGTCAAGAGCTCCACAGGGACAAACGATGCCCAGCGGCGCAGGGAACACATGGCCCGGGGCTCCCCTCCAGCTGGGGCAGCCTCACAGACACACTGGCAGGACCTGGAGGGGCAGAGGCTGGACAGAGTGCCCAGGGGGCCAGGGGACTGGCCCAGTAGATAAGGCTCAGGTAACCCAGGCAGTGAGGAGCAGGGACAGGCCTGATGAGACCTGAAGGGAAGGGCTGAAGGCAGGAGTGCGTATCAGACAGGAGCTGGAGGTGCAGCTCGTGCAGCCCTCGCAGTGGGCCAGGCCTGCACAGCCAGCACAAGAGCGAGCTGATGGTGACATGGGGAGCAGGCAAGATCACCACAGCAGAGGGGCAGGAGCTGTTCGCCTCATCCATGTCCTAGGGAAAAGGATACCCACCTCAACAGCACACACAAACAACAATGAACAAGACCCACTGGCTGCAGGTAAACTGCCCCCAAAGCTGTGGAACCCACCACAAGCATGCTGGGCTCTGCCTCGAACCCAGCTCCTTGGGAGCACCAGCACCCAGCCCCTTTCTAGATCCATGTTCTACATCCTCTTACCAGCCCCAAATACACCATGCCCTTCCTCACCTAAGTTCCTCCTGCCAAAAGCCAGGGGAGTGACCTCAGAGGGTAACCCCAAGCCCTGCTTCCACCCGACTACACGTCCAAAATGCCAGGGTTCCTAACTCGCAGAAACAGTGGGACAGTAAATGCTTGCTGGTGAAAGCCACTAAGGTTTGGGGTAATTTGTTACACAGCAATAGAAATGGACGCAAACAGAGGAAGACAGCAGAGGGCTCCTGCTCCGGGGACCTTGGACAAAATGAGTCGAGGTTTCCTGACCCCCTCCCCCCACACTCAGGTTCCCACGAGGACACTCCACTCGCTTCTGGGTAAAGGCACAGTTGATCCAACCAACAGAAGAGGATAGAAGGTGCTTCTGGTATCCCGGACAGTGAACTGAGCTTCAGGGGGGGAAAGGGTTAAAAGGAAGTTCTAGGAAAAGAGATGAAGAGGAAAAGAGCTGACAGACACCCACCCTCCCCACAAGGCTCCCAAAGTCAGGGCGGAGGCCACAACTGCAGGGACTTCAGGGCCCTTCCTGGGGCACAGCTCAGCAGTGAGCTAAAGCCCACATAAGTGCAGAGCTGGGGCGGGGAAGACGGCACAAGGGCACAGACATGAGAAGGAGACAGAAGCCATGGCAGTCAAGAAAACTATGTTTCAGATGCTCAGGGATTCAGCTGAAATGGTTCTCACAGGAACAGAGGGAAAGATGTCTCACCCCTAATGAAGGGAAAACTGTACAGCCACAAGATACCATCCTCTCCACCTCCCACAGTGGAAGAGATACAGAAGTTGACCACGCAGGGCACCAGCAGGGACTGGGAGACCACTGAGATGTGGCTGCCGGCTGCGAAGCACTGCAGCTTCAGAACGGACACCCAGGACGCCCTTGCAATGAAAAATGCGTCTACCAGCATGGCAGGCTAGATCCGCTGTCAGAGCACGGTGCTGAGAACGCCAAGGTCCAGGGTTCAGTCCCTGCACCAGCCAGCCGCCAAAAAACAAAGTGTTTACCCTTTGACGCAGAAATCCTTCTCAGAATTTATGCCAAGAATTGCTCGTACACGTGAGAAAGAGCATAAAAGACGTTATTATCATAGCACCACTTACAATAGTGAAAGATTGCAACTGTCTGCCCATTGCAGCTGGTCAGATCACCACCATGCATCCCCACAGGACACTGAGCAGCTGTGCTGTGCACGTACAGACAACAGCAATCTCAAAGACAGAAAACATCATAGGGCAGCATGCGTGTATGCTTCCCTGTTAGGAAACAATCCATCAAAACTCTGTATGTACATGCCAGCTTGGATATGCAAAGAACATCCTGGAAAGACCTGAACACGAGTGACCTGGACACAGGAACAGGAGGCTAGGAGTGGGATGGGAGGGAGACCCCTTCCCTTGTGTAGCCCTCAGGAGCTCCTGAGCACCCTCTAGTATTCCTACAATGCCATGTGCCCATCTATCTGTTCATACGAACATCACAGAATTCTACACTTCCCCTAAAAAGAAAGTGGTGGACACACATGTGTCAATGCTAAAGGCCCAATAGGAGGTGGAAAGCTAGGGGGGCACGTGCTGCATGGCACAGGACAGAGTAGCCTGGCATCGAGGCCACGTGCACCCCAACCCACCGGGGTGTGCCTGCCCAGAGTAGCCGTGAACACCTGGGCTGGCACCAGGTGGAGACACGCACCACCCAATGGCCCCTACGGGCGTGGGAAGAAGGAACCTGAGCAGCAGGCCCACACCCCGTCTCTCCTGTGGGAAGGCAAAGGAAGGAGGCGGCCCAGTCAAGTCTCCACGGGACAGTGCCGATGGCAGAGCTCCAGGCCGTCTGCTGCAGGAGAAAGGTCTGGGATTGAGAACCTCCCTGCTTGCCTTGGCACATGTCCCTGACGTCACACAAGTGAGCAGCCTGACACTGGGTGTGATCTCACCACCGCTTCTTTCTGGCCTGATGCTGTGGCTGGACTGTCCTTCAGACGCACAAAGCACAGAGGCCAAGGAAGGGATGGTTATAGAGGACGCATGTGGAGCACACAGCAATGGGAGCCAGTTACAGGTACAGACTGGAGTGCATGGCAGAAGAGAAATTAGCAGAGAATCGCACTGCTTGGTGGTTGTCAGCAACCCTGTTAAGAAGCAGGCCCTGGAAGAGGAGGCAGGAGGGGAGAAGTGTAGGGCTGTTTCTCTTGTTACAGGAAAGTCACTTCATGCTTTAATGGGCTCCCAAGCAGATGTCACTCTCACCTACAGAGCATCTCACCTACAGACACTGATCATTTGCAAGACCAAACAGGTGGATGTGACCATTCCAGGCTCTAAGGAATCATGAGTTTCCCACTAAAGAGCTGTGTGCTTAGCAGAGAGACAGGAGCAGAAGCTGGTGAGGCGCTATTGGCACAGACTCCTACAGCTAATGGGGCAGGGGAACTAATTCCAGAAGCTGCTCAAGGGAAGGGGTTCTCGGGTTGAGGACCCATACCCAGTGCTGGGAACGTCTGGGGCAGAAGCCTCCAGATGGTGTGACATGTGACAAACCACCAGCTGTGGAGGGTGAGGGTGGGCTGGGAGACCCCCTGAGACGGCCCTGACCCAGTGGAGCCCCCTCCCAATATGGTAGGAAGGTTACAGGGATAAGCAGCCCTGGACTGGCTTCGGGATGACAGAGGAAAAGGCCTAGGCGGAGGCCACCCACACAGATTACGACGGGCTGTCATGGCGGATGCCTGTGGACGCCTCGTGTGGGCACGCTCACGGAAGCAGTGATCAGCTGAGTTCCCACCGACAGGGCTGCGTGGTGGACACTCACATCGTCCAATGAGGGGTGCGGATGGGAGCCAAGCAGGGCAGCTGAAGAAGGCAGAGGCCAGTGCAGCTGGGCAGAAGTGTCTGGACGTTGTTGAGGAGCAGGTAAGAAAAAAGGGGAAACGGGAGGACTTTCCACTATGGAGTTGATAGCACTCCCACCCTCTTCAATTCACTCTCTTGGTCTGGACAAATTCAAATCCAATAACAAGGACCATCCTTTAGAACAAAAAATATGCCAACAGGGCTGAACACACCCCTCAGCCAAAGCACAGGAAAAAAAGACAGACAGTGGCCAAGGATGGCCTGTAAGCTCTGTGAATTGGTCCCTCCTCATCACCACGTGGGGTCACCCAGAGACACCCAGCGTGGGGTCCTCCGGCTCTCCAGGGGCTAAGGGCTGCTCCATGGTCAGCCTTGAGTAGATGCCCAGTCACGTGCCAAGAGCTGGGAGAAGACAGCCCTCCCAGCAGACTCTGCTGGAGTCCCCTCGCACCTTGGAGACGTTTGTGCACACTATCTCCTTCAAAGGATTTAATAAAAGGAAAAATTTTAAATATCTAAATGTGTGGATCCCCAATTTTAAAACAGGGACATGAAACTATTAACTGTGCTAATTAACTAGGAGCAAGGGCACTGAATGGAGTCTTTCAGCCTTCGTTGAGCAGCAGTGATGCAATACCTAAACTTCATTCAAGGAAGGTATATTCTGTAATTTTAAAAACTTTTAAAAAGGAGGGAAATAGTTGCCCATAATCTTACAAACCACGGTTAACATAGTTAACACAGCATTTTCTCTCTGTGCACACCAGTGCTAAAACTGAAGCTTAGATGCAGGGAAGGTTTATATCTGATTTTAAATCCTTTCTTCCAAAATAAGTGAATAAATAATCTTACCCTGACAAACAAATCAATCCAATATAACCAGCACAGACTGAACAGGCCCAGCTTTTGATTTCCACTATGGGAGCAGACTCCTGTACTAGCCAAGATCAGAGCTTCCAGAATGCCCATCATAAACTAGTTTCAAAAATGTCTTAAACAAACGTATTTTGGTTAAATTATGCTTTTCTCCCATGTTTCTCATGTCAGACAAGAGTGGGGTGCACCTTCTCATCATCACAGCCACAGGTAGGACAGCCAACCCTCTACCCATGGGCCATTTGGGCTCCTGGGGCCCCACGGGTCCAGGTGGGCTGGATTCCAGCGGCTCTGCACACGCTGCATCCTGCCAGCACCCCCAGGCAGTTGAATCCCCATCTCAGGCTCTGCCTCTAGGAAACCCAGTCAATGGCAAGGTCGAGAGTAGGTGACCTGAGAGTTGCCTGAGGGCATGTGCACTTTCAGAGTCCCCATGAATGGTACACCCAACAGGGGTTGAAAACCAGCCCAAATGTACCCCCAGGTGCAGTGAAGGAGGGACGTGGGCCTCGGGGCTCCTGCGAAGGAGCTGCAGAGAAAGCAGCACAGCCCCTCAGAGAGCCCCAGGCCCAGAAAACAGTTCCACATAAGGGGGGAGCCCAGCAAGGGGCCCCTGGCTCACCCACCTGCGCCTGTTCCCCAGAGGTCTCCACCGTCCCACCGTAACCCTTGTTCCTGCTGGCTCCATTCTCTCCCTCGTCGTCCTCACTACTGTCACTGCCAGAATCTTCCAGGCCTGAGAACACACTCTCCTCGCTGTCAGATGGGCCAGAGTCGCTGCTGTCACCATGGCTGGAAGCAGGAGCGTAGAGGAGAGAGGGCTGCAAGGAAGCACAGGGTTGAGGACGCCACCCTCACCGGTTCACCCACTCGGCACCACACCAGGCAGCGCAGTGGGCAGCCCACACCGGCCCCTAAGGCCACACCCCTTGGGTCACAGCCTCCACCTCTACCAAAACCATCTGCCCAGCCTGGCCTTCCTCATCTACCTCCACTGAGAGCATGGCCACCACCCTTGGGACAGATATTTTAATTCCTGGCATCTCACAAGGGAGGGACTTTGCAAGGCCCCTTTTTAGAGCTTAGTTCCCATCCCGTTACTAAAAGTATTATCAAAACCTGCTGCCAACTAAAATTGTCCATGCCCCACCCGGGCACCCAAGGCCCCCAGAGCTGTGACAGCTCTAACTCGGGAGGGGTCTGGGGGCGGAGAGGGTTGGAATCCCCGAGGGGCTTTAACCACCTGAAGGAGAAGCCTTGTCATGCAAGATCGGACCGACGGTTCATCAGTAAATTTAAAAACTCGGTTGAAGAGTAATAAAAGTCACGCAAGCTTCTCTCGTGAACAAGTACAAGCCCACTCACTCCTGTCTGGGAGCAGGAGCTCCGCTTTCTCCCGGCAGAGCCCTGCTGACTGGACACCACTTGATGCCCCCCGTCTGCCTGACACGCGGCCACCGCCCTCCGAGAACACGGCTGAGTGCAGAACTGCAGCTCCCGCCGTTCCCTCAGTCTACCAGCCCACCTGACTGGACGCCCGCACTTCCCAGTCACTCGGCAGCGCTCGACTGGGACAGCGGGCCGGGGCAGCGGCAGGAGGGCATTTCCCACGACAGAGGCAGCGCTCAGGGCCGGACGGCAGCCAACGCGGGCTCCCCGCGCTCAGGGCCTCTGCACCTCACCGCACGCGGACGCCCGGGCAAGAGCACGGACGAGCACCGCCGGGCCGCCACCCCCGCCCCAGCTCCGCGCCCG
>NW_007726822.1:632476-650508 GCF_000696425.1 Galeopterus variegatus
CCCCCGCCTGCTCCGCCGAGTGTGGGGCGGGGCCGCGGGGAGCAGGCCGGGGCGCGGGGGAGCCCGCCCGTCCCCGAGGGCGCCGCGGACCCAAGTTTGCCCCGGACCCGGAACTCTGGGCTGGGAAGTCAGCTCCAAGAGCCCCCTCCGGCTCAGCCCCTGCGCAGGTGGAGCTTCCCTGGGCTGGGGAGGACGGAGCTGCTCGCCCGCTGCCGGACAGTGGCGGAAGTGCTCCTGTCCTGGGAACCAGCGTCGAGCGCCGTCCGTCTCTCCGGTGCGGTACAGGGGTCGACAGCCGTTGGAGGGAGGAGGAAGGAGGCAGGACTCGGCACACGGAACGGAGGATGGCGCTCTAGTAGTGGAGGAAAAGGAGTGAAAGCGGAAAGTAAACGTCGTAAACTTCAAGTTGTTCTCAAACCGGCATCCAGACACCTGGGCTGGGTTTCCCGAGAGCAAATTTGTTTTTCAAACCTAATGGGGCGTCTTTGTTCATGTCCCTGTCTTCAGTTGCCTGGCAGCAGGCTTATTTACATGGTTACCCTGCAAGACCGGACAGCTCCGGTTTGCAGAAGTACATCAGTGATTGTGTCTGGAGTTGGAGACCAGAATCCTGGCTGTGACGTCGTGCCACAGCCCAGGGCAGGTAAATGGTGGCCTGAAAAAGGCCACACTGATCAGAGCCTCTGGAGGAACCGTTACAGGCTGGGTGCCACTTGCTTGATCTCCTGTGAGCCAAAATGCTGCTGGATCCCTTCCGTAGGCCTGTCTCTTAAGCTATCAGAAATAAAGAAGAGTCTGGACTCAAGTTAGCCCCGAGCTAGAGGCCAGGTTCTCTGCCTCTCGGGTTGGCTGTTTACTGAAGCTCTGCTTTGCCTAAAGCGTGTTTGGGAGTAAAGGGAAGACTAGAAGTCATGCAGCTTTACTCTCAGTACAAACACTGTGTTTGACCTGCTGGTCCCTCCTCTGTGTTGGCCTTCCCCAGTCCTAGTTCCAAAAAGAGGCAGTGTGCTTTACAGCAGGCTCTCTTCATTTTCCTGACCAAAGGGAATGACCCCATCTTTCTGTCTTCCTTCACCCTTCCTCCCACCTCTTCTTGCATTAACTCACAGGAAGCACGCTTGCCTCGCTTGCCCTGTTGGGGGAGGAGCACCAGAGGTCCTCTGGGATACTCTGAGCTTAATCCTACTGGGGTGATCGTCCTGGTCCATAATCTGCTTGCTGTTTCTGCTTGAAGATTGTGAAGTGTGTGGATGAAGTGCTGGTATGCTCTCTTCTACAGCCCACAGTGTGTTCTGGGCAGGGCCTCTGAGTGGGATCTGACTAGGCCTGTGACCAGCCTCTGCTCACAGCAGCCGTGCCTCCTGTGGGCCCTGCTGGCATGTTTTCCCTGGGGAGGGACAGGGAGCTGACTGGGTCGCAAATGTGTGCTTCTGCCTGGTTGGTTGTGAGCAGCTGGGGTGTGAGCAGGCTGTAGTTGGTGCAGGACTCAGTGGTGGGGGCTGGCATGACAATGAGGACAGAAACCCAACACTGGCTAAGAAATGAAAGGAAGCCCTTTTCCAAGCTGGGCAGAGGGGTCCAGAGCTTCCCGGAGCTGGCTACCTGGCAGGGAGATAGGAGATGATGCTCTAGTCCCCATGACCTCAAGGGCACCCATATGAGCCCTGCCACCTCTCTGGCAGTAGAGTCCCAGCATGGGATCTTCCTGCAGATTCACTGCCAGGAATCCACCTCTCAGAGACCCTGGGAAGGCTCTGATATCCACACTCTCGGGGGCCTTCTCTGTGCTGCAAGTTTTCTCACTATTCTGCCAAGAAAAACTCCCTCTGTTTGATACAAGGGAATAAGGGAGAATCAGGTGCAGTGGCTAACTGTCAAGGCTGAGTGACTGGGAGGAGACATTCCAGCCCCAGAAACTATGGCCAGTGTCTTTACTGAGCCTGGCCTGGTGTGGGGCCAGCTCTGGACAACCACTGCACTTTGCCTGGCTTGAGATCTGGGGGGCAGGACAACAGGTCACCATCCAGAGACTCCGTGTGGTGTTCGTTTTTCCATCCCCAAACCCTCGTTCAGTTAAAGATGCACTAGGTGTGTGTCCCCCGAACAGGCAAAGGCCTTCAGAGACCCAGGTGCTCCCCAGACAGGTTCTGAAAGACAGTACAGCTCCATGTGCCCTGGAGAGGAAATTTGGTGACTGCAAGGTTAGGATTCAAGTAGGAGCCACATGAGAGCATGGGTGTGAGAACAGGTGGTTCTCCCCAGTAGGATTCTCATCGCCTCCTCCCAAAGGTGCAATTGGATCTAGTACCCAGAGATGCAGTGAGAGGCTGAATGCCTGGATAACAGGTATTCAGTAAATACAGCTTGAGAGCTGGGCGCTCCTGCCGCATCCTTGAAACTTTCTCTCAGCCCCGTCTTCCTCCTTGTGCAGTGGCTCTTCTGTCCACCAGCTAAGCTCTTGCTAGGGCCTTGCAGGACTGCAGGCCAACCCAGGAGTGCAACAGCCTTTTTAGAGAATTTTAAAATGTGGAGAAATGCCCAAACATAAGTGAAAAATGAAGGTTCAGAACACCAGGTACAGTTCAATCCCAATTTTGTATGACATATAATTTTGTTTATTGGTTAGAGTGCCATGTTAAAACACCACGGTCACGGGTTCAGATCCCTGTACTGGCCAGCCACCAAAATATAATAATAGTAATAACTTTGTTCACACTTTTTAAAAAGATTGAAAAGAAGTATGTAAAGTAGTCCTGGCTATTCCTGGATGGTAAGATAACAAATAATTTTTTTTCTAATATTTAAAAAGTAAACATACATTTCATAATTGCAAGGAAGAGATGTTTTCAAATCTAACTAAGCGGTGAGTCACTGTCCTGATAGATCTCCTAAAACTCAGACTGTCCCAGTCCCCCTCCCCGCTTGCCCTGCATGGCTGGCTGTGGAGTCCCTTCCGCAGGAGTTGCCCAGCTGACTGGGGAACCTGAGAATAAGCTCAGGGCCACGTGATTTCTGCCAAACAATGTTGGACGTGCAGGTGAGGATGAACCAGGGCAAGAGCAAGGCCTAACTATCAGGGCCAGGCTAGGCTGCAGCCAGAGAGGCAAGATTTAAGGAAACACTGGTTTTAAAGGCACCTCCCCCCCCATCATTGGACGGTCCCAAAAGGAGGTCATTGGGCCTCCTTAAATTTGGTTCCTGGGTGCCTCTCTGGCCTCACACTAGTCCTAGCCTGATAGTGCAGTTCTCCTCTCTCTGGTAGCAGAAATGACGCTGTAAGAGTGTGTCACAGAGACTGAGGAAGCTAGAAGTCGCCAAGGCTGGGCCTGCTTCGGGGAGGTCCACTGAGTACCAACAATAAGCTGGCCACTGAGAGGAACCAGTCTCTGGGTGGACAGTCAGGGGCAGAGCAGTCCCTGCAGTAAGGCATGGGGCGGGGTGTCCACTCAGCTGCTCCTCATGAAATCACATGAGGAATTACAGGAGCAGAGCCCCCCATCATGCCCAGGCACTGGGACCCCTGGTCACAGACCGCATCCAGATCTCCCATGACAAGCAGGGCTATGCCTGCTCCCTGGCTCTGAGAGCCTGGTGGCTCCCTGGGCCCCACCTTGGAGGCCTGGCAACTGTGCAGTGTGCTGCAGGCTCTGGAGCCCCATGAGCCCAGGACACCTCCAGTGATGACTGTCGAATGGGGCACAGCTGCCCTCATCCAGTGTCTCTGTGACAGCACAAGGTTAGGCCTTCTTGTGCACTAGTTCTGTTCCACCCACAGCCATTAAAGTAAGCAATGCAATTTCCACTTTATACATGAGAAAACTGAGGCTTGAAGATACCAAGAAGCCTAACAGTAAGAGCTAGAAAGTGGTAAAAACAAACCTCTGAGCTCTGTGTTCTCTCCGCAGAGTTGTCCTGGCTAAGGCTCGCTGCCTGCCTTTACCAGGCGCTGCATGTTTCCTAAGTAGAGAGCAACAAGGGACCCCCTCCCCATGCCCTCAGAGTCAAGCCTTGGCTGTATCCCACCTGCTTTCTTTCTTTCTTTTTTTTTTTGGTGTCTGGCCAGTGCAGGGATCAAACTGTGGACCTTGGTGTTATCAGCACCATGCTTTAACCAGCTGAGCTAACCAGCCAGCCTCTGCTTTCTTAATTAGACCCCAGCCACGTTTAGAGTGACAGAACAGCTGGTTCATAGTCAGAATTGTATTTTGGATTTTTATGTTAGAATCCCGCTTTTCCCTTCATAGCAATACAGATACATACACACAGACAGATGGACAGATGAGACAGGCAGAGATCTATAAACGGACAGGCTCTCTGACGTGGCCTCCGTGTGTTTCCTCTGCCTGGAGTGGTGAGGCAGAGGGGTAGGTCATAGCGAGGAGGACACAGGGCCTGGGTCCCAGAAGGTCTAGTGGTGGGGGCCTCCTTGGAGGGGGGCAGATGCCCACAGGACCAGGGCTTGTTCACTGTCCTTTACTGAGGGCCAGGGGAGGGTGGCCTGGCCCTGGGAGTCCCTCTTTTTTAGGAGAGTTGGCCTACGTACAGGGAGAGCCAGGGAGAGGTCAGCAGGACCTGCAGTGCCTACTCTGGAGGAAGCAAATAGCTCTGGTTGGGTATAAGGAGGGCTGAGCTGGAGCCTGCACACTTGGTAGACCCCGGAGCTTGCTCCTTTGGCTGCAGGGTTTCCTTGATGTCTGGCAGGAGGAGGAGTAGGCTAGTCTTGCAGGCTGTAAAAAGTTGGTCCCCAGATGTTGCCCGGTGCCTGGCAGCTGCTGCCACAGTGTCCTCCCCTCTGATGCTGTTGGCTCCATGGTGAGCAGAGAGTTGACCAACCAGCATGTGCTCAGTGGGCCTGCAGGTCAGAGTGCAGGGTGGCCGTGATTGGAGATGATGAGGAAGGCACTGGCTGTGGTGCTTGTGTTGCAGGGGTGACCCAGAGCCAGCTTGAGCAGGAAAGTATGAGAAGGGTACGGATGAGCTCTCTCTCAGATGAGGACAGAACTGGGACCGGGGGAGGGGGACCAAAGAGTGGGCCACCCTCTGCACCTGCTTGTTGCTTCCCGTCTGCCACACTCTTCAGGCTGGATTTCTCTGCTTCCGTGTTCTTGTGGCCACCCGTGGCCCCCACTCACTACGTGCCAGTTGCAGCCACATCTTCACATACACTTGCTTCTCCTAAAGCCCAAGTTTGTAGGACACAGAGTGGTCAGCTGGCCACACCCAGGAGCCAGAGCACATTTCACAGACTCATCTTTGGATTGGTAAGAGTACTAAACTAGGGAGGGCTTGTGGCCTGGGCAAATACTCAAAAGTGCAGTTGGGCTGTGTCATGGGGTACAGTGCTCATTCGCCTTTTTGTTGTTTTTTTTTTTTTTTTCCTTCTAAAAGATGACCAGTAAGGGGATCTTAACCCTTGACCTGGTGTTGTCAGCACCACGCTCTCCCAAGTGAGCCACGGGCCAGCCCTTCATTCGCCTTTTTGGATCAAGACACAGCCTTCTGTATGTAAACACTATGTGCACCCAGCTCGTCCGCGGCGTTGCAGTCTGGACTTGCGTAGCACTCAGCATTCACTCACACCCGTGCTTCAGGGAGCAAGGGCATCGCCCATTAGCCAGTAGCTGGGCAGCCTGGTCCTTCTATATTTGCAATACAGGTTTTCATTATGTTCAAGTATAAGCTACATAAGCTTATTGAGATATAAGGTCTTCCAAGAAGTGTCTGTGGTCGGCAGGGAGAGGGAGCATCGGGTTCTCTGGTGGACTCACCAGCAGATCCTCTGAAACTCCAGCTGGTCTTTAAGGTAGGGCTTGCCTTACACATTCAACTTAGGTTTTCTCTCAGCATGTAAGAAACAGCTGAATGATAGTTCAGGCGTTAGAAAACAAGTAAGGACTAAGGTGAACTCCACAATTGCACAGGCTTTCTATGTGAGAGCCCAGACTTTGGGGGAGCTGAGGCAGCTAGAATTTGTGGGACATGGTACAGAGAGAGGAGGGAGTTATGCTGTGAAAATTAAGCCCCAGGAGTCTGCATGTGAGCCCCCTTGAGTCCTGTGCTCATGTACACAGTGAAACAAATGAAGCCAGACTGGGAACAGCTTTCAGGGAAAGAACGACTGCAAAGTGAGCAGCTTGCAGAGCTCACATGGAGCCATGAGTTGTGTGAGCTCTCACCAGCCAGAGTGGAGAAGCCACTTGGATTACACAAGAGCATTCAGCAGAGACCTTAGAAGACTGACAACCCAGAAGTGGTGCTAAACAAGCCCCGGAGCAAAGGCTACTCTAAATTCAATGTAAACAGGCTTCAAAACAGAACTTAACTGACTTCCAGGACAGAGTACAGCACTCTCGCAAGGAGGACAGCGAAATCTAGACACACAGTGTACATGAAACTCCCGCCCAGGATGTAATCAAAACTAATAGAAGGCCAGTAGGCAGGAAAATGTGACTTGCCACAGGAGGGGATAGGCCATAGTGACAGACCCAGGTTGATGGGATTAGCCAACAAGGACATTAAAATAATTATTAAAATGCCCTGTGTACTAAAGGAAGGAAAGCAAAAACATGAAGACTGAGGAATGGAAGATATAAAGAACAAGCAAACTGGACAAAATGTGACTGGAACTGATCTCCCAGGCAGAAGAATTTCATTATTTATGTAGATACCCCTCCTTCAAGGAGATGACATGTAACTCCCCATCCCTGACGTGTGGGCTACGCATAGTGACTTCTTTCCAGAGAGCACAGTAGAGGGGGGGACAGATAACTTTATGGTGGATATGCCTGAAAATTCGACCTTGGCCATGGTTTGAAGGTCGCATCAACAGGGACAAGTCACTGATGGTGCTGCTTTTGATGTGGGGGGACTACAACAGCACGTCACCTCTTTGGCCTTCCTCCCGAAAACATGCCAACCCCAACTAATTACGAGAACACACCAGACAAAGACAAACTGAGGGACATTCTACAACACCCCTGACCAGTGTTGATTCCTCAACACTGCTGAAGTCATCGAAAACCAGGCAAGTCTGAAAGACTGCCACCACCCAGAGGTGCTTGAGGAGCCATGATGGGTAAATGTCATGTACAATCTTGGATGGTGTCCTGGAAGAGAAGAACATAAAAGCTAAGGAACCTGAATAAAGTATGGACTTTGGCCTACAGTGTCTCTAATGTACTTGTGACAAATGTACTATACTAAGGCAAGATGTTAATAATAGGAGAAACTTGGTGTGGCATCTATGGAAATCCTCTGTACTATCTTTCCAACTTTTCTGTAAATCTACAAGTATTCTAAAATAAAAAGATTATTTTTAAAAGTCACTGGAGTAGATTAACAGCAGATTAGAAACTTCAGAAGAAAAGATCACTGAACTAGAAAAGCAACAGAAGCTATCCACAGTGGTGCACAGAAAGAGAAATTTGTCCAAAACAAATTAGCAGAACCTTGGTGGGATAACATCATGTGGTCTAACATAATTGAAGTCCCAGAAGAGAGGGAGGAAAGAGAATTTTTGTAGAAATAACAGCCAAAATTTTCCCTAGATTTTTGAAAAGCTGTAAACTCACATATCCAAGAATATCAATGAATGCCAAGCAGAATAAGAACAAAGAAAGCCATTCAAGGCATATCACAATCAAATTGCTAAAAAAGACTGATGAAGAGAAAATCTTAAGCAGCCAGAAAAGGAAAGGAAATCACATACAGAAGAACAAAAGATTTAAAAAAAACACATCAGAAACTATGTTAGACATGAGACCAGAATAAAACTCTTAAGATGCAAGTCTGGCCAATATTCTAAATTAAGTGTAATTCATCCTGTCAACAGAAAAAAAAAAAAGGAAAAGACATATGATCATCTCAAAAGAGACAGAAAAGGCATTAGACAAAATTTAACATCCATTTAATGATAAAAACTTAGCATACTAGGAACAGTAGAGGAATTCCTCAGTCCAATGAAGAATGTCTACAAAAAACCAACAGCTAACATTATATTTGTGAAAAACTGGATGCCTTTCCCCAGGAATGAGAAACAAGGCAAAGATTTTACCACTTCTACTCAACCATGTATCAGATGTCCTAGTCAGTGCAGTAAAGCAAACAAATAAAAGGCACACAGATTGGAAGGGAAGAAATAAAACTATCTCCATCCATAGACAGTATTATCTTTACTTAGAAAATCCCAAAGAATCTACAAAGAAAGTTATTAGGATTGATATAAGAATTTAGGTCATGGGGCCGGCCCTGTGGCTCACTCGGGAGAGTGCGGTGCTGATAACACCAAGGCCAAGGGTTCGGATCCCACATAGGGATGGCCGGTTAGCTCACTGGGTGAGCGTGGTGCTGACAACACCAAGTCAAGGGTTAAGATCCCCTTACCGGTCATCTTTTAGGAAAAAAAAAAAAAAAAGAATTTAGGTCATAAGATACAAGGTTAATAAAGAAAAATCAGTATTATTTCTATGTACTAGCAACGAGCTATTGAAAATTGAAATTTTTACAATAGTATCAAAAAGCACAAAAGATTTAGTGGTTATATTATCTATTACTATATAACCAATTATCTCCAAACTTAACTGTTTAAAACAACGAACACTTTTCTAGCTCAAGGTCTTGTGAAGTTGAAGTCATCTCAAGACTCAGCTGGGTATGAAAGACTGCTTCCAAGTTCACTCAGGTGGCTATTGGCTGGAAACTATAGTTCCTTACCATGAGGCCTCCCCTTAGAGTTGCTTATAACATGGCAGCTTGCTTCTCCCAGGGCGAGTGGCCTGAGAAATGAGAGAGTGCGGGAGCCCTGGGTGGCTTTTATCGTGTATTGCTGAATACTGTCACCCTTGGGGAGACTGAGGCCCAGCAGCAGCCTGGGGGGCACCTTCACTCAAGACTTGGGGAGTGGGTAAAGGCCCAGCAGGACCCATGCCATCTTCCCCCATATTTCCCATGTTAGAGGCTGTCCATCTCCTGGACTCGATACATTCCCCAGCAGTCCACCAGACACCTCTTATCACTTAAACACCCCTGTACACCTGCTCCGTCCCCTCAGTGGAAACTGTTACCACCCTGACACTTATTCCCTACACAGCCAGTCTTCTTCCAAGAGTGGTCCGTGTTCCTTGCCTTAGCCCACTGCAACCCCACGCCCTCCCCTGCGAGCCCAGGGACACTCTTCTTGCCATGATCACCACTAACCTTCTAATTGATTAGTTTTCCCAGGATGCATTTCCATCTCTTACATCCTGATCGCATCATTTTACACCAGTGATTCATTTCACTCCTTGACATGTCCTCCTGGAGCCAAGTCACATTCACTCATGTGCATGTAGTCTGTGGCTCCTGTTTTAGTCTGTTTTGTGTTGCTATAACAGAAGTACCTGAGACTGGGTAATTTATAAAGAAGAGAGGTTTATTTGGCTTACGATTCTGGGATAGCTGCTTCTGGCACAGGCCTCAGGCTGCTTCTACTCATGGTGGAAAGTGGCAGGCAGCTAGCGGGTACGAGCAAATCACATGGCGAGAGGAAGCGAGAGAGAGAGAAGGTGCCAAGGTCTTCAGGTCTCACAGGAACTAATAGAGCAAGAACTCACTCACTACCCCTCCTCCACAAGAGAGAGCATTAATCCATTCATGAGGGATTCGTCCCCATGACTCAATCAGTTTCCAACACTGCCACATTGGAGATCAAATTTCCAAATGAGTTTTGGAGGGGACAACACATCCAGACTCCATCAGCTGCTTTCTTTAGGGCTGTAACAGCAGAGTTGAATACTTGAAACACACCATCTGGCTTGCAAAGACAGAAATATTTACTATGTGATCCTTTGTAAAACAACAAAAAATACAGAAATATTTACTATGTGATCCTTTGTAAAACAACAAAAAGAAAGTTTGCCGACTCCTTAGAGTCCTTAAGATTTCTACTTGATTTGCAGCATATTTGTGCCAGTCTGTCATTTGTACTTGAATGTATGTGGGTGGCTGAACCTGGTACACATTCCTCACTGACTCACCACATATCAGACTGGTTTTGGAGCTTGAAAAAGGCAGCTGGGAGTAGCGAGGGTGGTTCTGTTGCTGGGTAATTTTACCCAGTGTGTTTGCCTGTAAAACTGATTTTTATCAGCCCTCTCATTGTAAAGCAGACAAGAATGGTCATAACCACTGGTTTTCCATGGGTGGGGTTTTGCCTTTTTGTCTTTTTTCGTGACCGGCAACGGGATCACAACCCTCAGTGTCACGCCCGCACCGCGCTCAACCAGTGAGCGGACCGGTCTCTATATGGGATCCGAACCCTCGGCGGGAGCGCCGCCACACTCTACCGAATGTGCCACCGGGCCGGCCCAGGAGCTTACAAATTCTAAGGGAAAGGTGCTCTGGTTCCAGGGATGGGGAGTAAACGCCCTTCACCCTGCTTCTTCCATGGAATTCAACTATAATACCTGAGCAGGGTGCGGAAGCTATTTGAGGATTCCAAAAAGTGAATAGCAGCATGTGGATTGGCAAAGAACACCAGAATTTGAAGTGCCACCAAACTGGTGGTGAGTTTACTATTTTTGTCCTTTGAATACCTGGCTTGGACTTAAAGTGCCCTAACGCCAAAAGTGGGTATTGGCACAGACAGAGAAAGCTCCAGGAGAAGCCCTCCAGCAGTGGCTCAAGGCATAGAAAAGGGTTTCCTAATGCTCAGAGAGAATGGAGCAACCCCGCTTCCTCGCTCTGTTTTCTGTCACCATCTCACACCCCAGCTGCAGAGATGGCAGCCACATGGACAGCAGTGCGGGCACAGCAGCAGCAACACTCAGAGTGAAGGGGCTCCTCCTTCTACCAGTGGAGCAGTTGTATTCCCAGAAGGAGGAGGGGATCCCCCTTGACTTCCTCTGTGTTGCTCCCTGTGACCCGGACACAAAAGCATTCTCAGGATGTGTACAGCAGAGTGGGCAAAATTAAACCCTAGCTTTTTGGCTGGAAAACCAAGAAGTAGAGCCCCAGAAAGCTTGGAGGTACTGAGGGAAGTGTGTGTGGGGGGGGTGACCCAGAAGATGAGCTGTAAGCTGGGCCCATCCCCAGGCTGCACTTTTGTGTAGCTGGTCCTGAGCAACTTGCCACGTCCTTGGAGTGCTCAGCTGCAGGATAGAACGCTATCCAGATGCCAGCCTAGCCACTGGATGAAGCTCATGTGGAGCCACTCATAATCGCACTGCAGAGGCTTTGACCACAGAGCTGACACCGAAGGCTCAGCCCACAGCAGACCACTCAGAATGTGTGGCCCGAACCCAGCAACGCTGACTACCCGCCAAGACAAAAACATCAACATTCTCTGTAGGATTTAAACAAGACCCAGATTCTGAACAAGGTACCCACAGTGTCCACCTGTGTTAGTTTCATACAGGTGCCATAACAAACTACCACAAACTGGGTGGCTGCAAACAACAGATGTTTGTGTCTCATGGTCTGGACATCAGAAGTCTGAAATTGAGTTGTTGGCAGGGCCGTGCTCCCTCTGTGTGGCCTGCAGTAGGGGATCCTTTCTTGCCTCCTCCAGTTCATGGTGGTGGCTGTCCATCTTTGGCGTGCCTATGCTGTAGCTGTGTGGCTTCAGCCTCTGCCTTTGTTGTCACATGGTGTTCTCCCTGTGCACCTCTGTCTCCACTTGGCTGTCCCATTGCAAGGACATCAGTCATATTGGATTAGGGGCCTACTCTACTCCAGTTAGACCTCATATTAGCTACTTACATGTGTAGCAACCCTATTTTCAAGTAAGGTTAAATTCTGAAGTACTGGGGGTTAAGACTTGAACAGATCTTTTTGTGGGGGCACAATTCAACCTGTAATACCAAGATACAATCTATTGCTCTATATACATGCACACCATGAAAATCTCAATTCACATGGGAAAAGATTAAAAGATGCCAGTAGCTGAGACGGCACAGATATTGGAATTATCTGACAAGTACTATAAAGCAGCTATTATAAAAATGTTGTAAGAAGTAAAGATAGACACTCTTGAAATGAAAGATTTAGCAGGGAAATAAAACTTACAAATAAGTTGAAGCTAGTTAACTCAGTTGGTTAGAGCGCAGCCTTATAACACCAAAGGTTTGGATCCCCATACCAGCCAGCTGCCAAAAAAAAAATGAAGGACTGAGTTGAAATTTTAGAACTGAAAATTACGGTAACCAAAATAAGGAACACTGGACAGGGTCACTAGCAGATGGAGCAGACAGAGGAAAGTCAATGAACGTGGTGATGGTAAAGCAGCAGGAAGATCTCCAGTGACTAAAGCCTCACTGACTTGTGGGACAGCACCAAGGGGCTGACATTCATGTCATCAGAGTCCCTGGAGGAGAACAGAAAGAAATGCAGAGAAAAAAACGTTTGAAGAAATAACAGGTAAAAACTTACAAGTTAGGCAAAAGATTTAAACCTCAAGTTCAGCAAGCCACAAAAAGATAAACCCAAAGAAATCTACACCAAGACATCATAATCAAGCTTCCGAAAACTAGACAAACTGAAGATTCTGAATGCATCCGGAGAAAACCAATGTATTGCCGATTAGGCGGTAACAACTCCCATGGCTGTGCATTTCTCATCAGAAACCGTGGAAGCCATAGGCCGGCCAGTGGCTCACTCGGTAGAGTGCGGTGCTGATAACACCAAGGCCACGGGTTCGGATCCTATATAGGGATGGCTGGTTTGCTCACTGGCTGAGCGTGGTGCTGACAACACCAAGCCAAGGGTTGAGATCCCCTTACCGGTCATCTTTTTAAAAAAAAAAAAAAAAGAAACCGTGGAAGCCAGAAGCAATGGGATGAACAAAAAAGCCATTAGCTCAGAATGCTATATTCCAGTGAAAATACTCTCCAGGAATGGAGGTTAAATAAAGAACATCCTTAAGTAAAGGACACTACGAAAATATGTTGCAAGCAAACCTGCTCTAAAAGAATTGATAAAGGAAGTTCTTCACACAGAAGGCAAGTGACACCAGATAGCAACTTGGAACATCAGTTACGATGGGAAATGAACAGGAATACTATCTATCTGGATATATACGAAGCTAATCTTCTCTTCTTTAGTTCTTTAGAATATGTGATTTAGTTCTTTAAAATGGTGTTGTCTGATGGGGTTTACAGTGCACGTGGATGTAATAGAAAGACAACCACCACAAACGGGAAGGCAAAGAGGTCCACAGACTACCAGCCATGGGTTGGTTGCTTGTCTTTGTAAATGAAGTTTTACTGGAACACAGCCACAAACATTCATAAATATTTTGTCTATGGCTGCTTTCATGCTACACGATTATATTATTTGTCAAAAAAAAATTTTGACAAAATTTGTCAGTCATTACATTAAAAGAAACAAAAAACCTCAAAAGTTAGGAATACCAGGGAATTTCTTCAATTTGATACAAAAATGTCCACAAAAAAAAAAAAAAAAAAAAAATCTACACCTAACATCATACTTAGTGATAAAGACTGAAGGCGTTTTTCCTAAGAGAAGGAACAAGGCACCAGTCCAGTCCAAGTACTGTCCAGTACAAGATAAGAAATAGAAATAAAATGGTTCTTATTCACAAATAACATGATTGCCTACATAGAAAACCCCAAGAAGTCTGCAAAAATACTCTTATAACTGAAGAATGAGTTTTGCAAGTCACTAGATACAAGGTCACACACAAATCTACTTTATTTCTACATGCTAGCAATAAACAGTAGGAAACTAGTTTTTATTTTATTTTACTTTATTTGATAAGATGACTGGTAAGGGGATCTTAACCCTTGACTTGGTGTTGTCAGCACCATGATCTCCCAAGTGAGCCACGGGCCAGCCCTTGAAACTAGCTTTTTAAATACCATTTATAAATGCTGAGGGCCGGCCCGGTGGCGCACTGGATAAGTGCGCCGCTTGGGAAGCGCGGTGGCGCTCCCGCCCAAGGGTTCGGATCCCACATACAGACCGGTTCCCGCTCACTGGCTGAGCGAGGCGCGGGGGCAGCGCCGAGGGTTGCAATCCCGTTGCCGGTCCCCGGTCCGGTACGGGGGCAACACTGAGGGTTGCGATCCGTTGCCGGACACGGAAAAAAGACAAAAGACAAAAAAAAAAAAAAACAAATGCTGATAAAATTTCAATACAAAACTTAATACTGTATGCCAAAACTATAAAATTATAAAACATTTAATGAGAGAAATCACAGATGACCTAAGTAAATGGAGACATACTATATTCATGGATCTTTTAGTAAATCTGGGGAGTTTTCAGGCCTTATTTCTTTAAATATTTTTTCTCGTCCTTTCTCTTTCCTCTCTCCTTATGGTACTCCTATTAAATGTATGCTGGTGCAATTAAACATGTCCCACTTTTTTTTTTTTTGGACACTTTATTTTTCTATGTTCTTTTTTTCCTGTTCTTCAGATTGCATAATTTTCATCAACCTATTTTCAAGTTTCCTGATTCTTTTTTATGCCAGTTCACATCTACTAAGGATCCCCACTAATGAATTTTTCATTTCAGTTATTGTACTTTTATCTCTTCACTGACTTTCCCTATGTGATAAGATATTGTCATGTTACCTTCCTTTACTTCTTCAAGCACAGTTTCCTTTAGTTCTTTCAACATTTACAATGACTTCCTCAAAGTCTGTCTTAAGTCTGACATCTGTGCCTTCCGCAAGCAGTCTCAGGAGCTCACTTCCCCTGGGTGTGGGTCGCACTTTTCCTGTTTCTTACATGTCTTGTGTTTTTTTGTATAAAAGCTGTACATTTTAGTTAATATATTGTAATGCCTCTGATTGACTGTCCTTCACCCTCTCCAGTGTTTATTTTTGTTGTCGTTTAATTGTTTGTGACTTAGCGAGGCTATTTTAGTGAAGTCCATTTCTCTTTGACCTCCCTGCTCACTGCCCTTCAGCTCCGTCGGTGACTGCCCGGTCGCTCTGCTGTTTTTGACAGTGCCCTGGGCTTCCTTTCTTTCCTGAAGATGGGCCATACCTTCTTTTTTCTTTGCATCTCATAATTTTTGTGGAAAACTAGAGTTTTAATTAATATAATGTGGCAACTCTGGAGGTCCAGTACCCCTTCCCAGTATCTGTTGCTGTTTGTTGCAGTAGTTATTTGTTTGGTGACTTTTCTGAACTAATCTGTAAAGGCTGTGTTGTTTGCTGCTTGTGGCCACTGCCGTCTGTTCAGTTAGCTAGTCAGGTGGAGATGGGGTGGAAATTTCCTCAGATGCCTGGAGCTGGTGAGTCTGGGTGAGCCTCTCTTTTCTGGTGGACTCTGTCTATTACATTGGGGAGTACCTTGAGCCCTGGCCAGGCCGTTGACAATCCTACTTTATCTTTCACTTATTGCTTCCACAGAGCCTCAAGGTCAGCCTGAGGTGAGAGTTCAGGGCTCATTCAGGTCTTTCCTGAGTGTGCGCTCAGCCCTGCGTGTGCACGAGGCTTCTAGAGTCCCAGGAATGGTTCAGAGCTTTCCCAAGCCCCTGATCGTATCCCTTTCACCAGCTTTTCCTTTTAAGTTCTCTGGTTAGTCCACTGTTTTCCCCAACTGTTATGCACTGCTTTGGGCAGCCACAGTTAAAAATCACCTCTAGATGTTTCAACAGTACCCCTAGGTAAAAGGCTTTTTTCCACGGGGAGAGCTTCAAGTCAAATCAAACAGGGACAGCCTTGCAAGTGGGACCTCGCAGGGAGCTGCTGGGCTGTCAGGGGTGGATGGTTGTCTGAGTGTCCTGATCACAGCATTGGTCCACAGGGCTGCAGGAGACAGCGTGGGGATGGCGAGTTGAAAGGCCGGACGCTCGCTGCTCTTGCTGGGGTGACGCTGCCCGTATTGCTGCCATTCTTTGGTTAATCCTCAGAGTTCTAAACAGCGTGGCTGATGTCAGCCAGTGTTTCCTTTGCTTCTCTGCAGCCTGTCACCACTGACTCTGCTCACTCGCACGCTTTCGTCCGTGCTTACGACCATAGCTCTGCATATCGGAAAGCTCCAACTCTGCACACCGCAGGGGACTTTCTGGTTTTTCCCTTTCACAGCAGTAATTCCCTTCTCTGACAGGGAGAGACCTACTCCCTCTGTCCTTAACGGATCTCTTCATTGGATCGGTTGCTTCAGTGTGGCTGTGTCCCATCATCACCTTCTTGTGTGGACACCCTCCTCACTGGTCTGGTCCCGCTCTGGCACCCATGACAAGCCACCGTCCCTTCCCTTCCGTGGCTCCCTCCCCAACGGACGCCCCCTTGCCAGACCCTTCTACCGGCGCCTGGACTAAGCGTGGGAAGGTCCTGGAAGAGGGGCAGTGTGCGCCGCCCGATGTCTCTGTTGCGTCTCACGTGCAGAAAGAAGGGCAAAGGCACACTTCTGCCACAACTGTGTGTTTTCTTCTGGCATAACAGGCATTGGGTTCCCTTTGCCCCGGCCGCTTCAGTGTGCAGCCTTTGCAGTTCTGGAGGAAAACGGGCTGACTGAAGCTCATACCTGTCCCCTAGAGGACAGGCTGGGCTTGCTGTGGGTGTTTTATGAGTGTAGACTTAGTGTCTGGGAACCTCTGGGGCTCCCCACTGTGACGAGGACCCCAGCACTGGCCTTGTGGCTCCCATCACCCAGTCCTGGGCCTCCCCGTGGGGGCACAGGCCAGGAGTCACAGGCAAGGCACAGCTGACTGGTGGTCCCAGGGGCAAACTCACCTCCTGCCAGCCCCTCGGGGACACCTGTGGCGCCAGCCCCACAGGGTGGGAATGCCGTGCTACCCGCTGCACAGAAAGGGGTGCCTTGGGCTGTGGCACCTGTCGCCTCAGCGCCCCTATGACCTACCGTGTCCCCCGGCAGAGTGGGAGCAGTTTCCACGTGTTTGACCAGGGCCAGTTCGCCAAGGAGGTGCTGCCCAAGTACTTCAAGCACAGCAACATGGCCAGCTTCGTGCGGCAGCTCAACATGTGTGAGTTCCTCGCCTCTAGGCTGTGCCAGGTGGAGGCGGAGCCCCGTGCTGGCCCAGGGCCTGGTGTGGAGCCCAGCACACCAGGGGCCTCCGCAGGGTGCCTCTTCTTTGGGGGAAGGGTCCTTGTGAGTGTGAACCTGGGGTCCCCAGAGAAGAGCTTGTGATGTCCTAGCTGCACTCCTACACTCACCAGGGAGGGGGAGCCATGTGGGGACAGGGGCTTCCCCTTAGACCAAGACCACCCAGCCCCCACAGGTATGGGCTCTGAGTGGCAGTGTGGTGTCTGACTGAGATTGTGCCACGTGCAACGCTTCTCCAGGAGCCTCCTGACACAGTGGCCAGGCTGGGGGCAGGGGCATCTGGTCCTCAGCACTTAGAAGAGCTGCCCCATCCTGTCTCATGTAGATGGCTTTCGGAAAGTGGTCCACATTGAGCAGGGTGGCCTGGTCAAGCCAGAGAGGGACGACACTGAGTTCCAGCACCCGTGCTTCCTGCGTGGCCAGGAGCAGCTCCTGGAGAGCATCAAGAGGAAAGTGACCAGTGTGAGTCCTGGCCTCAGCCCCGAGCCCTTGCCGCCCTGCTGTCCTTCACAGGCCCCACCCACCTGGCACTGCCTCAGTCCCTCCCAGCCCCTCTGCAGACCGCAGGCCCTAGGGCCTTTCCACTGTGTCCCAGGCCTGCCAAGCCCCAGGGTACCTCAGTGACGCCCTCCTACCCCCGACCCAGGTGTCCACCCTGAAGAGTGAGGACATAAAGATCCGCCAGGACAGTGTCACCAAGCTGCTGACAGATGTGCAGCTGATGAAGGGGAAACAGGAGTGCATGGACTCCAAGCTCCTGGCCATGAAGCAGTAGGTCCAGGGCCTACGTGGGGTCGGCAGGCGGGAGGAGGAGGCCCTGGCCTGGGGTCTCAGGTTTCTCAGCTCCACCCTCGGCTCCTCATGCCTCTTCCCCCAGCCCTGCCTTCTGGGATAGAAGTTCTTGGGCCTGCTGTTCTCCCAATACAGAATGAGGTTGGGAGGTGCCCCACTGTGCACCCACCTCCCCAGAACCCCTGCTGGCCACCCTTGTCTTCCTCGGGGGGGGGGGGGGGTTCC
>NW_007726822.1:650793-667271 GCF_000696425.1 Galeopterus variegatus
GGGGGGGGGGGGGGGGGGGGTGGTTCCTGCAGCCACAAGCAGAGGTGGGCAGGATCGGCCAGCCTGCTTCTAAGCAGACAGATCTTGCCCTCCAGGCCCCTCAGCACAGGCCAGGGCTGGCAGGAGGCTGCTCACTGCTCTCACCTCCTCCCAGGGGCTCCCACTGCCCCTGGCATCACATCGCACAGGTATCACTATTCCTGCCTGCCCCCAGCTCAGGCCCAAGGAAGCATTTCAGGTTTTTTCTGGAACCTCTGATCCTGGTGTGTGTCTGTGCACCTAATAACCAGCCCTGTGGCCCTCCTAAGTCAAGACTCTGGGGTCTGGGGAAGCCCTTGGCAGGAACCTAGCGCATGGTTGGCACTTAAGAGACTGAGGTACAGGCAACCAGGAGGGCGGTGTGGGTCTCCTCCCATCCACTTTGGGACCCTGGGGACTCAGGAATCCCAACCCCGTGGCAGCTGTCCTTGGCCCAGCATGGCAGGTCCCCACAGTCCCCATGTTGTACAGGAATCTTAGACTCTCCCCCACATCAGGGTCCAGCAGAAGCCCCTGGCTTTGTGATACCTGGAGACGGGCCAGGTGAACTTGGCTTCCAGAACACCAGACCCTCCCAGGGTGAGGGCAAGGGGCAATTCTGTGTGAAGAAGATACTCAGGACTTGTCTGGGCTGGCCCATCAGCATGGTGGGAGTGCACACAGGCCTACCTACCTGGGGGGACCATGCATGGGCAGCTTCTGATCCCTGCGTATGTCCTGCCCTTCAAGTGCAGTAGAGTCGGGAGGGTGGGGGTGCTAGCACGGCCTGGCCCCCAGCCCCATCACACAGCCACTCCTTGTCCCAAGGTGGGCCCAGGCCAAACTGCACCTGCCTGTGAGTAGGAGGGTCTGTAGAGCTCCCGGCACCCTGGGCTTCTGGATTCAGGCCCCACTGACCCACCTGGTCTGTTGCAGTGAGAACGAGGCCCTGTGGAGGGAGGTGGCCAGCCTGCGGCAGAAGCACGCACAGCAGCAGAAAGTCGTCAATAAGGTGGGGATGGGGACGGCAGCCGGGGTCCCCTCTGTGGGGCCAGACTGGGTTGACTGTCCTCTCTGCCCTGCAGCTCATTCAGTTCCTGATCTCGCTGGTGCAGTCAAACCGGATCCTGGGGGTGAAGAGAAAGATGTGAGGCTCTGGGCATGCCTGCACCCTCCACACTGGACCCACGGCCGTCCCTGTCCTCTGTCAGCTGTGTCCTGGGTACCACTGAGGGCCCGGGGAAGGCAGCTAACCCCACCCCTTCCCCACAGCCCCCTGATGTTGAATGACAGCAGTTCGGCACACTCCATGCCCAAGTACGGCCGGCAGTACTCCCTGGGGCACGTCCATGGCTCAGGCCCATACTCGGTGAGCACCAGGCAGGGCAGGATTGCCAGGTGTGTGGCACAGGCGGGTGGGGGTGCTGCTGCCACCACACATGCCACATGTGGCCCCTGCCTCTGATTGCAGGCCACGTCCCAGGCCTACAGCAGCTCCAGCCTCTATCCTCCAGACTCTGTCTCCAGCTCCGGACCCATAATCTCTGACATCACTGAACTGGCTCCCTCCAGCCCCTTGGACTCCCCAGGCAGGAGCATAGATGAGAGGTGGGGGCCACGTCACCCCGTCAGCCATCCTGTACCCTGCTAGGCGAGCTCTTGTGGGCCCAGGGCAGACTTGGGAAGGGGTGGGGCCAGCTGAGGCTCCTGGTAACGTGTCCCCCCTGCACCGTGTCCAGGGCCCTATCTAGCAGTCCACTGGTGCGTGTCAAAGAGGAGCCCCCTAGCCCACCACGGAGCCCCCGGGTGGAGGAGGCAAGTCCGGGACACCCGTCCTCCGTGGACACGCCTCTGTCGCCGACTACCCTCATTGACTCCATCCTGCGAGAGAGCGAGCCTGCCCCCGCTGCCTCAGCCACAGCCCTGGAGGATGCTGGGGGCCACACCCCATCACCCTCACCTGCCTCTGCCCCAGAGAAGTGCCTCAGCGTAGCCTGCCTGGACAAGTGAGTTCTGCCTTCACCACAGCCCCTGAAATGCAGCCCTGGGCTCTAGCTCAGACTGCAGTACCCCTGGAACCTGGGGCTGGCTGAGTGGGGCAAACCTGGCCCCAACCTCAAAGCTTGGGGCCGGGGAGGGAGGCAGGTTCTGACCAGATCAGCCCCCAACCCCCAGCGCCGCGGGAGCCAAGGGGGCAGGGCAGGCTGGGAGCTCCTGTTCCTCACCACCTTACTACTGTCATCACCCTCTCCTGCGACAGGCCACAGGGTCCTTGCATCTGCCATGCTGCCCTGCCCCAGAGGCTGAGGGAGCGAGGACGGTGGGCACAGAGCCTGCCCGGCCCCCGCCTGCAATGGGGGGCTCTTGTCTTTGTATCTTACAGTTTGGCTCGCACTCCACAGATGTCTGGGGTCGCCCGCCTCTTCCCCTGTCCCTCTTCTTCCTCTCTGCATGGCCGAGTCCAGCCAGGGTTAGCGCTGCCCCCACTGGGGAGGGGAGGAGGGCTCCGCCAGCACCCGGGCCCCTCCCGCAGCTGCGGACCAGACTCTGTCCTGGGTGTAAGCATATGGCCCTGCCTGGTGACCACCGTCAGGCCCCTCTGCACTGGGGGAGGGCCCGCCAGGCTCTTTATTTTCACTGACTCCCAGGCGCGGGCCAGTGGACCAGCTCATTGACTGACAGGGACAGGCAGGATCCGGGTAGCTGTGCTGATTGAGCTGCTTCTCACAGTGGGGTGGGCCCCAGGCACCTCCGGAGCCAGCCCAGCTGCCCATCGATGGCCCAGGCGTGCCTGGTGGCCCAGGGCCTTCTTGGGTCTCACCTGCACAGCACCAGGGCAGAGGCTAACCCACCACACACAGCATAGCTCCCTCTGCACTCCTTTGTCTTCCAAATCCCCAGCAGCCCTCATATTCCCCACTACTGTGGTGGCCCTGCCAGAGTCACCACTGGGGCCCCACAGTCCTCATGGTGACGTGGGTCGAGCCGCATCTCTGTTTCCCCAGCCATCCAAGCACACTGTCCCCCCAGCCCATGCTGGGTGTGCTAAGGGGCCCCACTGGGGGGAGCACCGCCAGGGGGCCCTTCTGCAGCAGGAGGGCATCTGGATGGGGTGGTCCCAGGCTCTGGTTCACCTGTCCACTCACCCCGGGTCAGGAATGAGCTCAGCGACCACTTAGATGCCATGGACTCCAACCTGGACAACCTGCAGACCATGCTGACCAGCCACGGCTTCAGCGTGGACACCAGTGCCCTACTGGATGTGAGTCCTGCCCACTCCGCCCCCCACCTCCACCCCCAGGCACGGTCCTGACTTCCCTCCTTCCTCTCACAGCTGTTCAGCCCCTCGGTGCCCGACATGAGCCTGCCTGACCTTGACAGCAGCCTGGCCAGCGTGCGTAGGCAGGGAGGGGCGGGGTTGGAGAGGGCAGGGCTGGGGGACAGGGACCAGCAGGAACCCTCACTGTACCCTCCACCCTACAGATCCAGGAGCTCCTGTCTCCCCAGGAGCCTCCTAGGCCTCTGGAGGAGGAGAACAGCAGCCCTGACTCAGGTAAGCCAAGCACCAGGCCCCCCGCTCCCCACCCCTCCGCCCCCACGTCCTGCCCGCCCCACTGTCCTGACCCCCCCAACAGGAAAGCAGCTGGTGCACTACACGGCACAGCCTCTGTTCCTCCTGGACCCGGGCTCTGTGGACACGGGGAGCAGCGACCTGCCCGTGCTGTTTGAGCTGGGGGACGGCTCCTACTTCTCAGAGGGGGACGACTACACAGATGACCCCACCATCTCCCTGCTGACAGGCTCTGAGCCCTCCAAAGCCAAGGATCCCACCGTCTCCTAGAGGCCCCAGGAGGAGCCAGACTGGCCCGTGGCCTGCCCTTTCCCGCCTCCCGCCCCCCCCCCAGTGCAGGGCTGGTCCTGGGGCGGCGGGGCAGGCACACAGTCCTAGGACGTAGTGGGTGGGCCACCACAGCCCCAGCTGGGGCAGAAAGGGGCTCGGGGCTGGGCGGTGCCTCCGGTCAGGAGTGAGGCTCCCCCAGGCCTGCCCACCTGCTGCCTTTGCCATGGCCCCAAGCACCATGTTTTCGTTGGAGCTTCACAGCCACACTTGGACTGACCCTGCAGGTTGTTCATAGTCAGAATTGTATTTTGGATTTTTACATGAGAGTCCCCCTTTTTCCTTCATAGAGATACAGATATATATACCCAGGTGGACAGACGGACGGACGGACAGAGACAGGCAGAGATCTATAAACAGACAGGCTCTCCACCGTGGCCTCCATGTGTTTCCTCTGCCTGGGGCGGTGAGGCGGAGGGGTGGGGGTGGCGGTGGGGTGCAGCAACGGAGGGCGCAGGACCCAGGTTCCAGAAAGTCTGGCTGTCAGGGCCTCCTGGGAGGAAGGCAGATGCCCAAAGGACCAGGGCTTGCTCACTGTCCTTTACTGAGAGACAGGGGAGGGTGGCCTGACCCTAGGAATCCCTGGTTGTCAGCAGGGCCCCTAGGGTGCTGCTTCCCAAGGGGTCTCCACCCAGGAACAGGGAGCACAGGTAGGCACAGTGCATCTTCCCAGGAGAGCCAGCCCCCTCTGCACCCACAAGGTGCTGGGCTGGCCTTGGGCAGGAGGAGACTGCTCCTGTCACTCCTGGGTTCCCACATTGCTTGGAGGAAGGAGGAGAAGGTGGTCTCACAGGCAGCCTCCTGGACCTGCCTCACCACCGTTTCTTGTCCTCCAGCAATGGCAGCTTGTTCTCAAGCTCCACTGGCTAGTGGGGGGGCAGGGGGCACAGGCCATGCAGTGTGAGGGAAGTCAGGCTAAGCAGTTCCTGACACCATGTCATCCTGGGAGTTCACTCACGACTCCCTGTCCTTGGGGCCCAGAGAGATGCTGCCTCCACTTGGGGGTCCACAGACCTTCACTGGGGGTACAGGGATGGCAGCCCCCCAGGTAACCTGCCCTTTCCCCACACCACCAGGGCAAGAGAGGAGGCGAGGACTGGGGATCATGCCAACTGCTGATAGGGCGGGGGCAGCACAGCCCAGAGAGAACTGCCTGCCCTCAGTGCCCGGGACAGCCCAGCTCGGCGCAGCCTCGTGGATTTGGTTCAGCCAGCCAGCCGCGGAGATGAAGCAGGAATAGGCACATGGGCTGTCCCCCACCTTCCTCTGCCACTAAGGAGGCTGCTGCTGTCCAATTCCACAGGTGGTAGGGCCACAGGGCTGTGCTGTCTGGACTGCCCAGCCAGTGCTAGGAGAGCTGAGTGGTGGAGAAGGGCCCGGGCGGGGGGCCACAGGCAAGCCCAACCTTTCTGGAGGGCAGCCCAGAACCACTGGCCTAAATCACTGCAGGGCCGGCCCGGGGGACCCAGGCCTTGAACCAGCAGCCCCTGGGAGATGCAGTCAGTGCACAGGGTGGGCTTACCCATGGACTGCTCTGGTGCAGGAGGGAGGCCCCCACCTCATCTAAGAGGCACAGAATCCCCCTCCCCTGGGGATGTGAACCCAGGCTCCAGCTGAAGGCAGTGAGGAGAAAGGCAGGCAGATACCTCTGCAGCCTCTGCCACAACCTCTCAGCCCCCAGACTCAGGCTGGAAGAGCCCTGGAGACCACCCTCTGGCCTCCAGCCCCATCCCAGGCCAAAGTCCACTCCAGGAAACCCTGGGTGCCTTCTTTCCAGGGCTGGGCATGGGGTCTGTGGAGCACTGAGCCCCCGCCCCACATGCAGGATTCATGGGGGCAACACCAGGACAGGAAGTCTGGCCTCAGCTGGGCTCCTCTAAGCAGTGGGGGTTGCAGGGTATGGGGAGACTGCCTGGCCAACCGCCCCCCTCCTGCCGCTATTGTGGGCCACTGCCTGCCTCTACTGGCCCTGCTCTGCCCCACCACGATCTAGCAGCCTCCCATACACCCCTGCGGGTCTGGGGTGCTGCAGCCATGTGTGCATGAGGTGGCTCCTGGCTGGGGCCAGAGGGAGCTGATGGGACCCAACCCCCCTCCTGAGAGCACCACAGCTCCCAGCCCCTTGGAGCAGCTGCCCCCAAAGCCCTGGCACGGCCCCATATGGGTGTGGCCATTCCTCCCACCAGGACCCACACCCCAACAGGCTGAAGGAAGTCACTTGGGACAGCACTTTATTACACCCTCACACTGCGGCAGGATCAGTAAAGACTCCCTAGCGCTGGCTCCTCCTGCCAGCATCGGCCTGTGTGTGGTCTGCTGTCTATATCCCCAAGGGGGGCAGGAGGAGCCCCATAGGGGCAGAGAGGCCTCCCAGGGCAGGAAGAGGCACCAGGTAGCCAGGGCCCCTCCAGCACTCTGGCCTGGCAGAAGAAGGCAGGCGGGCTCTGACCATGGGCAGTGAGGCAGCTGTGAAGAAGCCGGGCCCTCAGGGGCAGCTCAGGCCCCGGCTGTCGGAGCCTCGTAGTTGAGCACGTAGTAGTCATGGACATACATAAGCACTGCCATTGGCTGCCCGATGATGAGCGTCAGCCACATGGCTGCATTGCCATAGTTGCCCTGGAAGAAGCGGCTCACGATCCAGGCCAGTGGGATCTGGGGAAACAGTGGGGCCAACATCAGCTGGCCATGGCAGCCACAGGGCTGGTTGCTCCTGGGCCCCAGGGAACAGGGCTTGGCACGGGTCCAGGCAGGGGGAAGCGGTGGACATGGAGGCCGTGTGGGGGTCACTCACCTGAGCCATCATGCCTGTGAACGCCCAGAGGCGGAACATTCGCAGGGGGATGCTCACCAGGTACTGGGGTGGGGAGAAAAAAGACATCGGCCATCTCTGCCATGGGCCACACCCCTGCCCAGAGATGGAGCAAGACAACCTGCAGAACACTGACCTCGTGGAAGAAGGCCGAGGCTAGGAACACCCCCATCCTGGCCACAAACTTGCTGCTGCCCCGTCGCACCATGGGCTTGTAGAAGTGTCTGCAGGAGAAGGAGGCTGTGGGACGAGCCCAGGTCCACTCCCATGCCCCCACCCCATGTGCGACCCCCCCCAACCTGATGCACCACTTGTGCACAGGGATGTTCCAATTCTGCCAGAAGTAGGTGACAGACTCGGAGTTCCTAAGGGTTGGGAGACAACAGGGTGATCAGGGCACGATGTGGTCCACCCCAGCCCCCAGAGCCACCCCCAAGGCCACCCACCACCAGTCTCGATAGAACTCCCGGTCTCCAAACTGCATGAGCTCCGCCACGGCATTCAGGCAGGAGTGGAAGAGCCAGTAGAAGAAGATGAGCCAGATGAGGTGGTTGGGGACCTGCAGGAGGAGGGGCTTCAGGTTCCAGAACACCCCCACGTACCCTCATGCTCCACCCACCCCCCTGCCAACACTCACCGCCAGCTTCAGGAGGCGCTCGATGATGCGGGAGTAGTCCATATCCTGCAGAAACAGGCTCCCTCAGCAGCCGTGTCCCCGCCCGCCTACCCCAGCCACCGGAGGGCCTGAGCTGCTCACCTTGAAGGGCTTCATGGAGTTCTGGATGGTGGGGACCATCCACTGCAAAGAAGGTATATCATTGTCTCCCTGGCTGCGCTGAGCCCCACCCCCACCCATGCCCACCCCACATACCTGCTGGATCAGCCCCACCTGGAGCTGAGTGAAGAACAGCTGGGGAGGAACCAGACGGCAGCTGGCTGAGCCCCCTCCCAGCCACCAGCAGCTGCCCCAGTCCCTGCTGGTCCCCCAACCCCCCAACCTCACCATCTCAAGGAGCCGCCGCAGCAGAAAGCGCTTCCGGATGCGGGGGGAGCGGGGAAAGTTGAGCTCATAACACAAAGTGGGGGCAAGGAGGAAGTAGTATAGATCTAGAACAGGACAGACGGAGGCTGGCACCAGCCCAGGCCTGGCCCTGCCCCCCAACCCCCACCCATGGGGCCCAGCCCTCCACAGGGCCCTTACCGCGGTACGTCAGGTTGTCCGGGTAGCTCACAGTGTGAGCAGCAGCCCCACTGGCCTTTCTCCCTGCAGAGGGGACAAGCATCAGAGAGGGAGGGGAGGACGTGGCCAATTGCCATCCAGGCCCAGCCCCAGCCCACACAGCCCCTCACCAGCCCCAGCCTTGGCCTTGGCCCTGCGCTCACGGCACCACAGGTTGACGTCACGGTAGGAGATGAGCTTGAGGAACAGGACGGTGTAGGCCATCAGCGCCAGCATGGAGCCCACTGCAGAAGAGGCAGACTCAGCCACAGCCAGCCCAGGAGGGGATGAGATGGGGTGTGGTGGAGCAGGATGGGGCGGGGCGCACCTGGAGTGATGGACTCGACCAGGAAGGCCACGGCCGCCGGGAAGCAGAGAATGATGGCTAGGTTGACCACGTGCAGCAGCAGCCCCGCCTGCTCCGTTAAAGCACCCTGGGGGGCAGGGCAGAGAAGTCCACCAGGGCTCCCTCTCCCGGGGAGGGGGAAGCACCAAGGCTGGGCAGCAGCAACTCCCAGGAAAGCACACACGGCCCTGGCCAGCTGGGGCAAGACCAGGGGCTATGGCAGGGAGGCGTGGACCCTCTTACCACTGCCAGACGCTTCTCGACCTGGAACGCAGCCACAGCAAAGGCGTTGGCCACTGAAGGACAGAGCATCACAGGCAGGTTCAGGGCCAGGTAAGTCTGGCCCCCACCCAAGGTTCTCCTTGAGCCCAGCTCACCAATAACCAGGCATGGGGCAGGCCAGCTGTAGGGGTCCTTCAGGAACAGAGACAACACCTGGATGGGGTCTACCAGGATGCCATACCTGCAAGTGGGGTATGGGGGCCTGAGTGGGCGGCCAGGGGGGCCCAGCCTGGGGGCAGGGTAGGACCAGGCCCCAGTGAAGGTACTCACTTGATGAGGTTCTCCAAAAATAACCGTGCATTGCTCAAGATCTGCAAAAAACAGGACAGTGCAGCCCTGTTAGTCCTGGCCACAAGGCACCCCCAACCTCAGCTTCTCTCAGCACCTCTGGGGGCAGAAGCCCTAGGTCAGGCAGCAGCCTCCCAGCTATCTGGTCTCCACGCCAAGCTCGGAGACTCAACACCCACCTCCTGCCACACCAGTGCGGGGGCAAAGAGAAGCGTTCATTCTCCACATCGCACCAACAGAAGGGTCTGTGTGGGGGACCCGGCCCCACTGCCAGCACCTCCCAGACGCCTGCCCCTCCGCAGCAGACACAGGTGGCTCAGCAACCCTCAGCCCTCCCTCTGAACTGAGCTGTTGAAGAACCCCAGGCTCGCCCCATAGACAGCCACCACCACCGTGCTGGCCCCAAGGCCCAAGCCTGCCTGCAGAAGCTGCCCTCCAATGAGCCCCAGGGGATCAGTCCCTACTGGTGGTCCAGGCTGAAGCGGGGGGCTGCCCACCCTAGTCCAGAGCCCCACCTTGCCAGCCAGGCCAGTCCCTGCAGTGCCCAGCTGTATGGCTAGAGGCTGGAGCAGGGGAGTGTGGGCCCTGGGGGTGGCAGAGTTGCGAGGAACTGGGGTTCGGGAGTGGCTGGGCCTGGAGTGCTTCAGTGGCCCATGCCCCTCCTTGCCTCAGCCACTTTCTGTGGCACTCCAAGCCCTGGGTGCTTGGCCCCAAAGCAGCTTCCAAGGACTGAGCCCCCATCAAAACAGGATCCTGACTCTGGCCTGGGCTGGGGGCTTGACCTCCCTTCACAAGCACAGGAACCTCCTCATCCATCTCAAAAGCACCTGCAGCCCCTCTGTGAGCCAGGCCCTGATGCCAGAGACCTGGCCAACCGCCCCATGCAGTGGTGGTGACAGGTGCCGTGGAGCAGCCATGCCGTCAAAGGAACACTGGTGGGGTCCCCTGCCTAGGTGTTCAGGGAAGGCATCATGGAAAACAAGCTCAGAGACACAGAAGCCACTGCCTTGCCTCCCCCAGCTGCAGCTGATCTGCCAACCTCCTGCCCAGACACACAGTGCCCACACCATCACCTGCACAGTGTGGCCTCCACTGAGAGCCCACAGCAGGCAAGAGCCAGAGCTGCTGAGGGGCAGTGCCCACCTCGAGGCCCAGGCTGGAGGGAATGCAGCAGGCATCTGGAGCCCAGGACCCTTGTCTCTCAGCAGGAGGGGATGGCAGAGGGGGCAAAAACAGGGGAAAGGCTTTAGGGCTGTGCCAAAGGGCCAGGCAGACCCAAAGGGTCGCAGGAGAACAGATAGTGCTGCCCAGGGTGGCCAAGCACCTTCAGAGTGGCAGCTTCTTCACAGACCCAGCCTGGGCCAGGAATGGGATATGTCACCTTCTGGAGGCTGGGCTGGTGTTAGGCCCACTGTCCCCTGCATGACCAGCTTCTCACCATCAGGCCTTGTGGCCCCCCATAGCTGACCAAGGCCCAAGGCTCTCTCAAGGCCAACAATGCTGCAAACCTTGGCCTCCCCTCAGTAACCTCCCAGGATGTTGGATAGGGGGTTGTGTGGAGCCCCTTCCACATGGATTTCCACATGGATAGCCACAGAAGCCATGTCCAAGAGTAGAGGCGAACACGTCTGGGTGAGGGTCAAGGGTCTGGTGCCACACCGTGTCAGTCCTGAGCAGTGGGGGCTGGGCCCAGACGAGCCCTTGCTCCCTGACCCTCCCTGAGGCCTGCCCCTTTGAGCCCTGGACTCCAACTGCTTCTGGGATGAGGGTGCTGGCCCTACCCCACAGAGTGCCAGCAGTAAACAGGCCTCAGAGGCAGCAGGCCTGGACACAGCACAGAGCTCCATCCAATCTCCTTCCTGGGGGGTCCTAGGACCTGAGGCAAGGTAGAGGAACCAGGAGGTCTGTAGAGCAGAGACCAGGCCTGCCAGGAGCTCCACGCTCATGAGGGCCAAGCAGTACAGCACGAGGAAGCTCTTCCTGAATCCCAAGCCCTCTCATGCACACAGAGCACCTGTACACAGTCCCATGACCCCATCAGCCTGGGCGGGCCCCCCAGCCTTCCTCTCCTCCGTGCTCTCCCATGGGAGAACCCTGAGCCCCACGCCCCTCAGGCACAGCTCACAACACACAGGCCTCGAGCCACATACACTGCTAAGCACCCCCACTCCCCACGCTACCATTTGTAGGGCTCTCCTGGGATCCAACAGAGGCAAGCTTCAAGTGTGTGGCCCACAGGAGCCCTATGCAGCCACCGTAGGGACCACCACTGCGCCCTTCCTTCCTATCAGCCCATGCCAGTAGCTACATGAAGATGAGGCTCCTCAGGGCAACTGCGGAGTGCTCCGCACCCCAGGCCCACACCCTGGGGGCAGAGCGGTGCCTGAGTGAAGGCTGCAGGTAGACCCACTCCCAGACACTGTGCTACTCACCAGCATCACCACACACCAATTCAGAATGCCACGGTAGTTGCTGAAGCCACTGTTGGAGCTGAACAAAGAATCCTGCAGGCGATGGCAGCTGGCAGAGCAGGAGATGGGCACCTGGTGAGCGGACACCAGCAGTGCAGGCCCTTCACTCTGGGCTGGCAGCTGGGATCCTGCTCCCACCCACCCGTCTCTGCCACATGCCCTGCTTCCCATTTCCAGATGGGAGAAGGAGCTAGGTGGGGCTACATCCACAGCCAAAAGGCCTACAGTGGACAGAACTCTCAGGACTACCCACAGGCCTGACCCCCTAAGCAGCAGGAAAGGGCATGTCACAAGCAGGAGGAGAGGAGGAGCAAGCTCAATGTCCCTGTCTGGCCCGGCCTAAGTGGGGCTTGAGCACTGCAGGCCCGAGCCCAGCTTCCCTCCCCAGAGACCAATGCTGCTACCGTACACTCCAGCTGTGGACTGGCACTGAGGCAATGGGAAGAGTCGACTCAGGGATCTGTAGGCCCACCCAGCACTGCTGAGAAAGAGGGGTAGGGGTCGAGTCCACCCTGCTCAGTCGCCACATCAGTCACCTGGTGAGCCAAGGGGTCCCCACCACAGCCCAGAAGAGCTTCCTCCCCACACTTGGCCCTGTAGGCCTGAGTGGGTGTAAGGACTGAGGCCAAGGGCCAACCAAGCACCCAGCCTGACATGCACCTTCCTGGAGCAGGGACCCAGCCTTCATGTGCTGTGTGGCCTCCACTGGTTTTAAAAAAATTATAGTCTGTCCCACCTCAACTATAGGGTAAGTGCTGTGCTCCTGCCTGGGATGAGGGGGCAGAGGAGCCCACCTGAGGGCCAGGCACCTGATGGCGAGGAAGCCTCCAGCAGAAGCAGGTGACCACCTGTGAGCTCCCACCAAGTGCTGGGGTGGGGACCGTACAAGCAGAACCTGCTTGGTCCTCAAGGTAACACAAAGGTGGAAGAGGGGCACCTGGCCCAGCGGAAAGACTACTGTGTGGCTAAGACAAAGCCCAGACCCAGCCCCTGGCAAGGACAACAGGAGTAAAGCCAGACCCCACGCATCCCAGGAACCAGCACCCCGGCTCACTCACAGCAGCCACGGCCCCGCCTCACCCGCAGCTGCCAGGCTACCAGGAAGCCCCAGACAGCATTAAGCAAGGCCTCAGTTTTGTCAGAGGAGAGGCCAGGGCAGGAGAGTAGCCCCTTTCCTCCCGCCTGCATACATCTCCACCTTAGGGCACCCAGGCAGGGGAGTAACCTGCGAGCACCAAGGCACAGATGCACTCTAAGGGCTGACCTTGCCTCAGTGCCCAGAGGCAAGCCTGACTCTGTTAGGGACAGCAGGCAGACAGCACCACCTGGGAGGTGAGGGGCAATGCCAACAGGCCCGACCTTTGCCCCCAAGGCCAAAGTCTGCATGACACCTGGCCCCATCCACACTAGCCCCGGGCACCCCCAGGCTGGTGGGAGGAGGGTGGTCACACTGCTACCTCTGCTCATGTCAGGCTGGAGCACAAGGGTGGGGCAGCTCCACCCCAGCCCCTGCTGTTGTCCACCCGCCTCTCCCAGCCTTGGGCCTGGGCTTTGTGTATCTACCCACCACACCCACCTTGGGCCACACAGTGAGGCTGTGGTCTCCACCTGAGCCCCTCTTCTTCCCAGGTCTGCACCTGCCTTTGCAACTGACCATTGCCCTTGGCACAGCTCCCCAATACTCCCCCCGCCACCACCCACCTTCCCCCAGAACCCCAGCTCCAATGATGCAAGCAGGCAGACAAGGCCCAGCTCCCCAGGGAGGATGGATTCTCTGGGCAGCTTCACCATTGCCTCCTCTCCCCCAAGGTCAAGCCCATTCACTTTCACCAGAACCACCCCAAAGCCTTCTGGTTGGCCTCCTTGTGCCACACCTACCAAATCCCATGCTCACATCACCGTGGCTGTTTCACAAGTGTGACCCCTGCCCCCTTCGGGCCACCAAGGAGACCATGCTGGATTTACCTGTGGCCATCTCAAAGATGGAAACAGGAATAGAGAAAGGGTGTTGCTTTCCAAAGCTTATGAAAACTTTTTCAGCCCTCCCATCAGGTCCCTACTCAGGACTCCTGGCCAGGCCTGGCCCCAGGCACTGCCCCACCATGCTGCCTCAGCCCATGCTGCCCACACTCCAAGTCAGAGATCCCTGACCTGTGAGAGGAAGCCCCAGGCCACCAATGCCCACAGAGGTCCAGGCTCACCAGCACGGTCACAGTGAGTGGGCCAGAGGGCAGCCCCCAGTGATGAGCGTAAAGGGGAAGCGGGATCTGGCCAGCTGTGTCTACAGCTGTCTTTATTACCCTCTCACCTACTGGAGGACCTGCCCATGCCTCTGTGCCTCCCAGCTTCCTACACCCACTCCCCAGGCTAAGAGGACAGGAAGCAGCCCCTTCCCCCACCAGCAGCCCCCAGGCCCACTCAGCCAGCAAGACCCTCTCACCGAACCCCACTTCAGTACTGAGAGGTGGGCACACACCCAGCCCCATGGTGCATGTGCCAAGGTTTCAAGCATGCCCAAAGGCACAGCCCCAAGTGTGGATTTTGGACACGCCTGGGGATCACATGGTGCAGCTCCAAAGCCAAGCAGAGCGAGGGGTGGACAGAGCACCAGTTCCACTCCCAGCTGTCACCTCCTCAGCACTTCCTCTGGGCCGAGCTCTGCAGTGCAAGACAGTTGGGGCAGGCTCCCCACACCTTTCAGACCTTGCTGGAGAGGTAGAAGGTGAGACACAGAGGACACCCTAGGGACAAACACTCTAGGAGAACTCCAAAACCAGAAGGCCCTGCCTGGGGTGCCCATGAACTAAAGGCCGGCTGGAGAGTGCAGGGCCCAGAAGGGTGGGCAGCAGGAAGGAGTGCCCCCTCCTCCTGCCTCAGAGCCTCACCTGGCCACGGGGAGGAAGTGAGCTTACACCCAGAGCCCAGCCCAAGATGAGCAGGAAATGTCAGGGAGAGGAAGAGGCCCAGAGCTCATGGAGTGATGAGGAAGGGGAAAGGAAAGGCTGGGCTGGGCCAAGAGCAGGGACAAGCAGGGACAAGCAGGGAGAAGGGGAGGCAGGTGAGAGGATGACAAATGGGTGGGCTAAAATCCAAGTCCCAGGAGGGCAATCGGAGCCAGGCCCAGCCTGCCAGCTCCCCCAACCAGTGGGTCTGAACCCTGCTGCATCCTCCAGTATGAGACATGAGCACACAGCCTGCAGGTCCTGGAGACCCAGTAGCAGAACAAGCAGCCAGCTCTCCGGCTGGCCAGGAAAGGCCCCATCCCTGCCCTCTATTGCTCCTCTTCCCAAGGAGACCAGACCTGGACAGCAAAGACAGGAACCCACCCAGCTTCTCCTACTAGCCTTGTGCCCATCCCACACCAGCAGGGGTACAGAGAAGGTTTGTGGGCCAGTGCACAGCAGCAAAGTGACTGTTTCAGGGTGGCAGCTTGGCCCCATCTCACAAAGGACCCCAATTCCCACCCTCTCTGAAGGTCATGCTAGCTATCCCCCTGCCTCCTGTAAAGAAGGGTAACTCCAGGACCATCATCTCCTTTTCAGGCAGGAGGTGCCTGGGCCAGCCTCACTCAGCACCTCCCCAGGCCCATGGAAAGCAAGCACCCCTCTCAGGAGGGCCCCTCCTCCCCCACAGTGCCTTCATGGCCTCCTTGCCTGACCTTTGTCCACACTGCCACATTCCCGCCTCACACTGAAGTAATCTTATCTCCCAGGTGAACTGTGAGCACTCCAAGAGCCGGGCTGGTGCCTGCACTCCAGCTGCCCACGGCGCCCAGTGAAGAAAGCCTCAGTTCTTGTTTACTGAGAGCAAATCCTTGCCAACCAATAGACCAACTTCTGACTTCCTCCTGGATGACCTCTTGCCCCTCAGCTGCTCCTTAAGCCAGAGCCCCTGAGGACTCCTGGACCAGGGTGAAGGCCAGAAAGCAGAGCTGGAGAGTGGCAAACAGATAGCTGAGGGACTGCCAGGAGGGAGCCAATGCCCACGCAGGCCAGGTCCTTCCTGTCAGCCTCGGTTCACTCCTCACCCCTTTCTGACAGTCAGCTAAAGAGCACATCCACCTACCTGTATGTGTGTCCACCTCAAACCCCTCTCCCATACCCCAGCCAGAGAATGAAAGTCCCAATACAGACCCAACTCTCTGTCCCTACAGCATGCATCCGTTCTGGTAATATAAGAAAGGCTGCAGAGGACCGGCCCGTGGCTCACTTGGGAGAGTGTGGTGCTGACAACACCAAGTCAAGGGTTAAGATTCCCTTACCCGGGCCGGCCCGGTGGCGCACTGGAGAGTGCGCCGCTTGGGAGCGCGGCGGCGCTCCCGCCAAGGGTTCGGATCCCATGTGGAGACCGGTTCCCGCTCACTGGCTGAGCGCGGTGCAGGCGCAACACCGAGGGTTGCGATCCCGTTGCCGGTCAGTAAAAAAGACAAAAAGGAAAAGAAAAAAAAAAGATCCCCTTACCCGTCAGCTTTAAAAAAAAAAGAGAGAAAGAGAAAGGCCCCAGGCCAGCCTGACCACTGGCCAGGGATGGAGAAGCCAGGCAGCCTCTCTCAGGAGGTTCTGCAAGGACCAGAAAGCCTGCACTGCCCCTTTGCCCTGGGTGGACACCCACTCCCCTGTCTCATGCCCAGGCTCCTGCGGGCCCCCCCACCCCCAACCCTCCCTTCCCCCAGGGCATCCCTCATAACCCTCAGGAGAGACCCGTCATCACAAAGCCCCCGATCCCATCTTCCTTCTTCCAGGGCCAGGACCCAGCAGCCTGCCCAGCTGCCCTGCTGCCAGCTCGCTCCCTGTAAGGGCCCTCAGGAGCCACAGAGAATGCACAGACCCAGGAGGGTCTGCAAGCGGGGTTGCTGCCGCCGGCTCCGCTCTGCTGGCCAGGGAGGCCAGCTCCACGCACCCACCTGGGTGACCTTGGCAGGTGACCTCCTGCTCTAAGCCTCAGTTTCCCCGACGGGCCCGTGGGCACGCCGTTCCCCGCTAGCCGGGGGCCAGGTTCTTGGACTCGGAGCGCGCTGCTGGGGCCACTCCGAGGGAAAGCCGGAGGTTAGGGGTCAGAGGTCAGGGGTCTGGCGCTCCGCTACCTCAGCTCGCAGGGACCGCTGCCTGCGCTGGCGTCTTCGTCCTTGTCCGAGGCCGGGGCCGCGG
>NW_007726822.1:668010-674468 GCF_000696425.1 Galeopterus variegatus
GGAGTCGTGGTCAAGACGCGGGCGTGCGGACGCAGGGCGCGCGGACCTGCTGCCCGCGTGGTCCCGGGGTCTCCGCGGAAGACGTCCAGAGTCCTGTGGGATGCGCGGGACGGGATAGACGACCCGAGGGCCGCGGCGCCCGGCTTCCCGGCAGCTGCGCGCCTCCCGAGCTCTCGCCGGCCGCTTGCCCCGCTTCTGTAAGCACAGGGCCGCAGTGCCTCAGCCCAGGCTACGAGACGCCTCGTGCGCGGCCGTCCGGGAGCCCCGGGCTGTGTCCGCCGGGGCTCTGCCTGGGGTAACGTCAGACAGGGGCCAGGTCAGAGGGTCAAGCAGGAGAACGGCCCCAGGCCCGCGTCGCTGGACTGCCCGCCCTGCGCGCCGACTGCCCGGCTCACCACCTCTCCGTCTGCAGGGCCCGGCGGCGGTAGGGCGAGGGTGCAGTCCGCTCGGTGGCCTCGTTCCGGCCTGCCCCCTCCACAGACAGCCCCACGTCCGCCAACTTGCAAGTGCGCCAGGACCTCGGGAGCCTGGGGCGCCGCCTCGCACAGAGGCTTATGTGCAATCGCCCAGGTGCTAAATGAAGCAAGCCATCAGCTGCAAGAGCCGCACGGCGCGGCCCACGGGACACAAGTCGGCGTCCCACCTGGGCCTGGATCTCGGTCGGGGTGTGAGGGTTCACTCGGGACTCAGACCTCGTTTACCCAAGAAACACGTCGAGCTCGGGACCCATTAGCCATTCGGTGCTCTGGGAGCGACCACACAGAGGCGCAGCCTCCCGGCTGAGCTCATCCCTCTTCCACCGACGGCGGCCGGTGGAGCTGCCCCCCTGGTGACACGCTCTTGCTGGCACGGGCCATCTTGGGTTGGGCTGGGACTCCTTGGCAGGCGTCTCCATGTAGCCTACAGCGGGGGACCACCCCGACTGGGCCGGAGCGCCCCTCACGCGTGGACCTCGGTGGGGGAGGACCAGCCCCGGTTCCTACCCAGTCTGCCAGAACATTCGTCTGTTCATCGCAGTCGCTGGCGGAGCAGTCTAGGCCTTTCCCAGTAATGACCCTAAAAGGAGGCTGGGTGGAAGAGTGTCCCCTTGGGAGCCTGGATTAGGGGTGAGCCATGGGAGCTCTGCCACTCCTTCTCCCAGGCAGCGAGCACGAAGCCTCCGCGTGCTCTGGCCGTGCCACTATCCAGTGTAGGACCAAAAACTAGAGGGCCAGCCCAAGCCGTCACGCGGATGGGCGAGGAGAGGATGGACGGCTCAGCCTGCCAGTAAGCCCGCAGAGGCCGAGCGCGCAGCCAGCGAGGAGTGAAGGCTTGCGCTGAAGGCGGCTGCCTGCAGCCCGGGCCCGGCTCAAAGCCTTCAGCCGGCAAGTGGCCGCGGGAGTAAGGCGACCAGAGGGTGGATCGGGGCCACCAGAGAGGCCGGGTCTGGCCGGGTGAGGAGAGCTGGGTCGCGAGCGTGAGGAAGGCATGGGCTGTGAGCGCCCCAATGAGGAAGAGCCTGGGCGCGAGGGCCGGGGCGGGGCCTGCCTCGGGGAGGGGGAAAGGGGGGACCCGGGCCGAGAGCTTGAAGGCGGGTAGGGGCTGTCACAGCCCCAGTACCGGGATCCCGAGCGAGGTGTGGCCCAGGGCGCCAGGAGAGAGGGGAAAGGTCAGTAGGTCAGGTTGTTTGGGAACAAAGGTGTGCGTGGAGGGGTCAGCGAGGAAAGCATTGTGCAGATCTCTCTGTCAGGGGTGGCAACAAGTGAGGGGGACCGAGGCTGGGGTGGGTAACGTTGCAGGCCTGGTTCAATAAAGGGCCAGGAAGGGTTTAGGGTTTAGAAGGGGCCTCAGGCTGACTCCAGGACCAAGGAACAGTGGGCAAGCTAAGGAAGCCTATGAGAAGCACAGTCATTGGACAGAGTTCCTGGGCAGTGGTGGTCAGCAGCCTGTGCCACCTATTCTCTGTGCATGTGCATGGAGGCTGGGAGGAACAGGGGGGTCATCCCAGGCCTGGAGGAGGCAAACTGCATCTTTCCACCTCCACCACCTGTCAAAATCCTTGAGAAGTAGATGCAGCCATTGGAGACCCCAAAGCTGTGGAGTCCTTTGGGAATGAGTGGGCAGCTAGAAGTCTTCTTCCCTGCCACTGCTATCTGCCAAGGTACAGATCCAGGTATCAGGTGGGTGGAGTATTGGGGAGGGCTTATGTCAAAAGCTTCCCTGGGTCCCTCGTCCTTAGACAGGCTGTCTCCCTGAGGCTCAGATTCCTCGTTTCGAACTAGGACGATGATGCCTACCTGGCTGGAGGACAGTGAAATGAAGGCCCCTCTGCAGAAGGGCCTGGCCACCAACCCCTGCCAGTACCAGCTATGCCTTCACTTCTCCCATTATTAGTGCTGGCAGTGCTCTCCAGAAGAGGGCACCCTCCAAGCAGCAGGCCCAAAGGCCACAATATGCTGCAGACGAGGCTGTCCTCCACCCCAGTGAAATCTGGGCAGGTCTGTCTCCTGGCCCTGCCAGGTTGTGGCAGCTGTGCTGGCCCTGGGCCTAGGACTGACCTGGTTTGGCTACATGTGGCCAAAGGCTTTGGGCCTCTCAGCTCATGCCTGCCTACTGACTGCCAGATGCCATTGCTGGGTAGGGGATCTCTGCCCCTCTGCTCTCCCTATCCAGCACATCCCTGCCCCTAATCTCCTCAACTCTATTCATCCTGTCTAGAGCCGAAGGGTTAAGGGTGGCTGCAGAAGTCTCTCTGCCCACTGGGCACCTCCTGTCTGAAGCTGTCCATGGAGGCCTCCTTGGACATTGAGGAGCATATCCCCAGAGTCTGGGGATCAGGATATGGGCAGCAGGCCGAAAAGAGGGGCCAGACCTTGAACCCTCTGCTATCCCCAGTTCCTCCAATAGCGTCTCAGAGGGCTTGTTTGTGGCTGTCAGGCCTGCCAGGGCAGCAGAAGCCCCTACAGGGAGAGTAGAGGAGCGGAGTTCCAGGCCAGGGGACTGCAGCCTCTGATGTACCTACTGTGGCCATTCTAGATTGGCCTTGGGCTGGGCCTGACTGTGGGTTGGAGCCCCTTAGTGCCACCAGTCATGGTACAGAGCAGATTCACCTGCAGCAGAAGACCAACTGCTTTGCCTCCTCAACAGCACTCTGGTAGCTTGGCCTGTCCAGGCGGCCCTCCCCAGTGAAAGAAGAGGGCCCCCTTGCTAAAGGCAGGGGCGTGATTCCAGGGCTGCATGAACGGCTGTCGGCTGTGACTCTCAGAGCGGGGCCTGCAGCACCTGGCCTGTGGGTGTGGCAGGATCAGGAGGATGCCCCCCCACACACCCAAGGCACGGGCGCAGCCCAACACACATGAGCCCCACACTGCAAATTCTATCAAGAGTGGCATTTATTCTCCTCGTGGAGGTGCGGCGCTCCGGGGAGCTGGTGCTATTGTGCTTAGGAAGGAGGTCTGTCCGTCCGTCCGTCTGTCCGGCCGGCCCAGCCCCAAACGGGGGCGGAAGAGGGGCACGGCCCGAGTAAAAATCCCGGCCTTTTCCGGGTGGGAATATGTACAAGGCGGCGGGGCGCAGGCGGGGGTGGGGGCGGAGCAGGCCGACGGCCGGAGCCCCCACCCGAGGGCCCCCGCACCTCGGGCCCTACTTGTAGAATCAGTACAAAATAGGTGCTACCTAATCGTTCCTTCTACCTGAATTCGCTAAGTCGGTTATTGTGCTGCTTAGTTATGGGGGCAGGAGGGGGCCCATGGCTTTCCACGGCGGGTGTGGGGGGAAGCGGGAGACCCAGGTGGGCTCACGGCCCTCTGGCCTTCTCCGTAGGTAGGTAGACAGGAGTGTGCGGTGGGTGGGGTGGGGTGGGGGCGCCTGTGTGTAGATGTGGCACAGGCGGGCAGGCCCCGGCTTGGGAGCTGTGTGGGCACCATGCCTGGTGGTGAAGGGGGATTTGGATGTGGGCCCTGCTATGCTGGGCCCACGGGTCTGCTCCTGTGGGGGCAACCAAGCTTGTGCTGAGGATGAGGCTGGCCACGTCATATACTCCAGCTAGTGCCTTTTCCTCTTGGCATGGCCCTGGCCCTGGCTCGGGCCAAACACGACAGAGCGCATTTCCCAAGGGATCAGAGGATTGGGCACCTTAGTGGGCGGCCCTAGTGGCACTGGGCCCTGGGTCTGTCCCACCTAAGCTAGGAACGCAATGTCCCAGTCAAAGGCAGAGCCCGACTGCGCCCAGCACGGACCCGGGCTAAGTTGGGGAGAGTGGGGTCGGGGGGTTCTCTGCTTCTGCGTCCGTCCCTGGCCCATCCAAGGCCGTTGGGTCCCTGTCGTGGGCACACACTTCCCCGCAGGTCGCCACGTCCCTGGAGGACTCGGCAACAGGCCTGACACATAGAAGGTGCCCAGTGAAATGGTGAGTGATGGACATCTGAAGGAGGGTGTTGGGTGCAACCACCTCGTCCCCGCCCCTGGAACCATTACACCCGCCGGGCTCTGCCGTGGGGGGAGGGAGGTGTGGGGGAGAAAGTCTGCGCGGCCGGCCCCGCGCAGCGTCCCTGATCTAGGGGCCTATGGGGTGGGTAGGGCGGGTGGATACCTGATTCTCAGTAACTCTAGAGGCGGCGGCAGCTTCGCATGCAGTGCGCGTTATTGCTCTATAGTCGGCATCGGACTAACTAAGGGGGAGGAGGAGCGGGCAGCCCCGGGAAGGGTCGGGAAGAGGGGTGGGGCTGCATGCAGTGACGTCACAAAGGCGGCGGCCAATGGGGCGGGCCCTTGGGCGGGGTCGCCGCCGAGGCTTTGGCATAGACGGGCGAAAGTTGGCAACGGAGTGAGGGCGGGGCCTGGGCCTCGGGGGAGGGGCCGGCCTCTGAGGGGCGGGGCCCGAGGCTCCCAGGAGGCAGAGCCCAACTAGGGGCGGGGCAAGTGATCCTGGACATCCCAAGCCCCCGGCGTCGGCGGGCAGGGTGGGGGTTCAGCGCCCCCTCCCTGACCCGAGTGCAATCTGTTAATAAATAAAACGTACAAATACAGAAAGAGAGAAACCCGACGCGTCCGCAACCCCCCCAGGGGGCTTTACCCGCAAAGCGAATACAGAGAGATGTGCAGAGGGCAGTGCCCAGGCCTGCCTGCCGGGCCCCAGGAACCCGTCCTCCAACGCCGAATGCCCGGGGTACGAGGGAGGGGGCCCCGGGGCAGGGCGGGAGCGGGGTCTGAGGAGGTCGGATAAGTCCATGCGATTTGATATGCGTCATTATTATTCGTTATGGAGGACAGAGCCCTGGAAGGTGGGCTGGAAGAATTCGGATTTGGCAGAGGATGCGAGGCGAGGGTAGGAGGGCGGCTCGGACTGAGGCCCCCGAGGCAGAGGGGTGCCGCCGTCCGCCCCTCTCCCCGATCCCCAAAGCGTCTGAAACTCCCGGGAGTTCGGCGAAGACTCAGGCGCAGGGACACCTGTTCAGGCCCCCGCCGCTCCTGCTCCTCCCCACCGCCCGCTGCCGGGAAGGGACCGGCTCCCTGGACGTCTGGGCCGCAGGCCGGGCCCTAGAAGGCTGGGGAAGGGGTGGGGAAGACCTGAGTCTCTGCGACGCGATGCAGGAGCGCAGAGCGGGGACAAAGAGGGCTTTCCCTACCTAACCCCACCCCCGTCTTCAGAGACCCAACTCAGAGATGAGGTTCGGTTCCGGGTCTCGTCGACCCTATTGCTGGGAGAAAGCCTGGGGCACCCTGGAGGGGAGGGGACGGGGTTCGGGATGGGTCTCCCCTCAGGACCCTATTGCTTGAAGGGGCCGGCAAGGCCCCTGGCGGGCGGGGCGAGGTGGGGCCGGTCCCCCTCCCCCTATTGCTGTGAGGAGGGGCCCTTCCTCCGGCCCCTCGGTCCGGACGCCGGCGGGGACTTCCCCGGGGGCACGTATTGCTGAGAGCCGACCTGGCTGGCGGAAGCCCCGGCGCTCTAGGCCTGCACGGGGCTGAGCTGCGGCGGCGCGGGGGCCGCAGGGCCGCCGCCGCCGGAGCCGCCCTTGAAGCAGGCCGACTCGTAGTGCTTGTTGAGATAGGACTTGAGCGCGAAGCTCTTCTTGCAGCGCTTGCACTGGAAGTGCTTGAAGGCCGAGTGCGTCTGCATGTGCGCGCGCAGGTTGGAGCGGTCGGCGAAGGCCTTGCCGCAGTGTGCGCAGCCGAACGGCTTCTCGCCGGTGTGCGAGCGCATGTGGCCCTGCAGCAGCCAGGGCCGCGAGAAGGCCTTGCCGCACACGCCGCACTTGTGGCGCAGGTCGTGCGTGAGCAGGTGCATGGCCATGGCCGGCATGGACACGTACACCTTGCCGCACGTCGGGCAGCGCCGCGCCAGCTGGCTGTCCAGGCTGCGGTGCGTCTGCTTGTGGCGGCTCAGGTTCGACGACGTCGCGTACGTTTTGCCGCACTCGCCGCACGCGTGCCGGCCACCAGCGCCTGCAGCCCCCGGCCCCGCGCGCGCCTCCGCGCCC
>NW_007726822.1:675350-690635 GCF_000696425.1 Galeopterus variegatus
CCACTTCGGCATCCTCCCTGATTATGCAACACGCTGCAGGCCCGGCGCGCACCGAGCCAGGACCGCCGGCCCGGGGTCCCCACGGGCTCCCTCCCGGGCCGCCATGACCCGCGCCCAGCCGTGGTGCCGACCCCTTCCGGCCTGCTAGGTTCCCCGACAGTCCTAGAGACTTCTCCCTCCGCCAGCTTCCCTGGCCCTCCCCAGCACCTCCTTCTCACCTCCCCAGTCTCCCCCTACTCACTGGACTTGACCCCTACCCTCGCGGCCCCACACCCCCATGCACGCTGCTGCTCCCTCCGCTGCCTTCCGTCATCCGGCATCCTTGATTCCTACCCTGTTCCACGTTGCCCACTTCCCCCACCCTGACCGCTGGCGGGGGCCTTCCCAAGCCCCCCAAAAGACGACTAGGGAGACATTGTGGTAAGGACATGCCAGGGCGTCCACCAGGGGGCACCTTCACAGGGACAAGCTGCAGGAGGGCAGCATCATTCATGCCGATAACTGCGGTTGTTCCCAAGGAACAAGATGGATCCCACAACCTCAAAGTCACAAACGCACATCCCTCGCGATGCAGGCTCTGGCTGCCTCAGGGTGACATCCAAACTCCCAGCCACAGCCAGCCCTGGAGTCCCCTCGCAGGATAGGGTGCACGCTGACCCCAGCACTCACCACCTACTCATGCGGGGTCACGCATGCAGCCACCCCCGACACACTCTTAGTCACATGGTGCACAGTGGCCTCAGAGTCACATGGTCCCATGTAGTGGCACACAGGCAGGCACACACTCACACAGGGTCACACACAAGCGCACATGGTCACATGGCCACACGAAGTCACATGGGCCCACACAGGCTCATGCTCCTGCAGGTCACACTTGCTCTGCCACCCCACGCTGCTGGCACTCCCGGCCCCCTTGCTTGCATGCTAACAGTTGTCCTTGAACTTGGGCACCTTTACACAAAGAGCTTCCCCTGCCTCCAGCGCCTTGAGCCTCCCTTGCCCACATCCTTCTCCCTGACCCTGGCTTCAGAAAAGACACTGCTGCTGCCTCTGCTGACACCTTGGCCCTGACAGGTGGGCGGCCCCACTGGACCCAATGCCTACACTGGAGCTCCCGGCATTCCCCGGCTATCCCTAGCAGGGGTCCTGGAGGTGCAGGCAAGGGAGAGAAGAGGGTAGTGAGATGGGCCCAGGTTTCTGGGTGTGGGCGTGCATGTGCTGGCATGGCTGGGTCCCGTCATGTCGGTAGCTGTTCGTGCGCTTGTGTTTGTCCCAGCATGGGTCAGGTTGTGGGTCAGTGTGTGTCCTGGGGTACCTCCTCTTCCGATGCCTTCTCCCCACCCTCGCTCCTACATCGACACTCTCTGCCTGCACAGCCTCTGGACGGTTCTTGTTCTGGGCCCTGCCCCTCCATCCCCACACTCTGTCCCTCCACCCCTTCCAGCAAAGCCCCGGGTCCCTCGCCCCATCCTCAGCCCGGCTCGCACCTTTATCGTGCAGTCGCACGCCGAGGTCGCTGCGGGCGCGCCCGTAGGAGCTCTCGAGGTCTGCCGAAGAGAACGTGTCAAGTTTGACCTTCTTGACCAGGAAGGACCTGGGCATGATTCCTGCGGGGCTCCGGCGCTGCGGGACTGCAGGCTCCCCCCGGGGGTGCCGAGCACAGGCGCAGCCGGAGGCGCGGGGCCAATTAGCATTTTGATTGCGGGACTGGGGGCCCATCTGGACCGAGGCCTAATTACCGGGCGGACCCTCGGGGCGCCTGCGGGACGTGCCAGGCGCGATCCCCTTACTCGGCGTTCGCCGCCTGCTCCCGGACACTCTGTCCCCGCCCCCAACTCCGTCCTCCCGACTCCATTGCTGTCCCCCTCCACTAGTCCCAGGCATCCTGTCGCTCTGTCCCCGTACGTCTGTCCGTCATTCTTCCATTCCTCTACCCCGTCCCCGTGTCTCAGACCTTCGTCCCTCCCTCTCCGTCCCTCTCGCCCCGGCCCCGCTCTTGTGTGGATCTGCACTCATCCCCCGTTTCTCCATTCCTCCACCCGACCTCTCGGTCCCTCCGTCTCCGGTCTTCCTGCCCACGTCCCTGCCTCTCTCTCTGTCGGTCTCCCCGCCCCTTTGGCTCCCAACCCCTTGGACGGACCAGGCGTCAGAAAGCGGACACAGGTGTCCCGCGGCCCGGCGCTCCCGAGGGGACCATTCGGGCAGCCCTTGCTCGCGCTCGGATGCAGCCCACAGCCCCCCGGGGCGCCCGACGGGAAGGGGCAGCTGGATTCCAGGCCTTGGCCATCAATCCGAACCGGCCCGGGTGCGGAGCGCACATGCGACCCAGGCGCAATTACTTGGCCCCTGTCTCCACGTCTCCCTTCTAGCGTCGCGACCCCGCGCGCCCCTCTCACCCCGCCCCCCTGCATCTATATGTCGCTGCGACGCCCCAATCCCGGGGTCCCGCTAGCAGAGGATGAGGAAGGACCGTTGGCGATTTTCACGCTTTTGGAAAGTTTCAGCCCTCCTGCATCTGAGACTCCACTCTGAGTCTGCACTCTGAAAGCCGGCGTCCTGGGAGGCTTTGTTTCCGGACAGGAGCCCGTTAGGGTCCCCAGACAAGGCCGCGTTGGCCCCAGCCAGTGGATGCTACAAATCCAGACTGCGGCTGGGCCTCCCAGGCCCTCCCTGCAGAGACTGGGGGTAGGGGGTTTCTCTTCCTGCTGTCCTGATTGAAGTGGCAGCTCTTCAGAGCTCCTTATCCCTCTGGGATTGAGGTGCACACTGTTGGTTCTGTGACCCTCTGCGTCTCTCTGCTTTTGGTTGCACCAACCCGTGCCCTTCCACGTCCCATGTTTTGGAAAGGCCAGGCTTAAGGTGGGGGCACTGTTGTGTTTGCAGCACCCCACCCCCAGCAAAGCCGGAGCCCCTCGTGTGCCTGCCCTGGGGTCCTGCGGTCATGTTTTCGTCGCCCACCCAGGGAATCAGTGCACAGCCTAGCCTTGAGGGTCCACCCGTACTGGGCAGAGGGGAGGAGATGGGCAGATAATGGGGTGATAGATTGAGACGACAGGGTGGGGGCAGTTACTGGTGGTGACCAGGTCAAGGTCATTGGTGGGAAGAGGTCAGGGCTGTGAGGGGGTTGAAGGGTCGTCCCTGGGAACATTGAGCAATGCGTCGGGGCGATGCTGCCAGTGAGGGCCGGTGTGGGTGGCTGGTGCACCCGATGACTCGTGTCCCAGCTGGGACTCTCAAGGGGAAGAGGGGAGAAGTGTCTGCAGGCCTCGGTGAGGAACAAGGTGGGTGGGTGTCCCACCTGCAGGCAACGGGGGTCTAGGTGGGGAGCGAGAAAGCAGCCCCTGAAGAGGGCTGCCAGGGAGGGGGAAGCATGAAGGGAGCCAGGTCCCTCAGGAGAGTAAAGCCGAGGGGGACAGGGGTGGGGGGTGCCAGCTGGAGCTCCAGGGAAGGGCTTCGGGACTGGGGGTCTGTACCCCAAAATAGGTTATGTGTGCTAGGAGGGCCCATGGGGACAGGGACATGCGGGATGGGTCAGACAGGCCCAGACGCAGGCTTGATGCCTGCTGGGGCGGGAGCTTTGAAGAGCCACAAGAGAGGTTGAACCGCAGCACAGTTAGAAGTGTGCACATGACAACGACAAGCAGAACAAAGTGCACGCATGGACATAGTAGAAAAGATTTGCGCCAAATATAGCAGCAGGCTAATATTCTGACTATGGAAGGAAATAACGGGTATAAGTGAACTTTTTACAGATCAAAGATGCTAACGGGAGATTGACTATACAAGAAATGAGAGACCAGGGCCTGGCTGGTGAGCTCGCTTGGTCAGAGCGCAGTGTTATAACCCCAAGGTCAAGGGCTTGGATCCCTGTATTGGCCGACTGCCAAAAAAGCAACAAAGAAAGAGATCTTACACATAAACAAAGACATGCAAATGAAATGACAAAATGCAAATTTGAGGGTTTTTTAAATAGAAAATATCAAAATATGCACCAAAGTGGAGAGGTCCAGATGAGGAGTCCCCACATGCCACCGCCCGCCTCACCCAAGACCAGCTCACAGCTGTCCAGCTTCCTCTCTGCTCCCACTCCCTCCCCTGTCATTTTGAAGCAAATCCCAGACATATCACAAAATGCCATTTTGCTCTTCATAAGTAAAGAGAGAAGCACACATGAGCCTGGAGAGTGGGCGTGTGGGTGGGGCCCGGCCTCCTGCTCTGCTGTGGCCCAGCTGGAGCTGGCGATACCCAGAGATGCAACTGGATGCGGCCCCTTCTCGCTTTCGGCAAGGCGACCCCTCAGCCTCCTACGTCCAGGGTCTCCGGCTGGATAGCACAGAGGCCAGCATCCCCAAAGTAAGCAAACTCCCACCTCCTTCCAGGGGTTCAACTGCCTCACCTGCTTAACTGCCTAACCTTGGCCTTGGGCAAGGCTCATTTCATTTTTAAACCTGAGATATAATTTCCATAGTAAAATACCTTGAACGCAGAGTTCCATCGGCTTTAACAAATGCACATGCTCTTGCGACACACGTCCCTGTAGAGACACAGGACACTTCCATCCCCTTACAGGACAGTTCTTTGGTGCAGTTTTAAAGGAGGCACTGGAGGAGCAGGAGAGGGCTAGGGGGAAAAGGAGGAGGAGGGAAGGACGGAGTGGGAGGACTGGAAGGGGGCAGAGACGGCTTACACCGGAGGGCAGCAGGTCCCCTGCATTGGCCACCGTGGTGAAGGCTCTGGCAGTGGACAGTGGGCCACCGATCTGCCTGCACTGCACAGGAGCCCGGCAGCTTCATAATCCCTAATCTAGTATGGACCTTCCCACCCTCACCTGCCTCGACCTCCCCATGGCGTTGTACACTTTACCATTTGCTCTGGGAGGCCTGCCCCACCGTGGCGTCAGAGCACACTCCTCCAGCCCCCGCACTTGGGTCCTCCCAGCTCTGCCCCTGAGAGGGGAGCACACTCACTGCCTCCTCCCTGGCTGCCCCTCCACCTTCTCATTCCCATGGTAACCTGGGCCCCGGGGGACCACACTTCCTCACCAAGGGCAGCTGGCCCTCATCATCCACCCGGACTCGGGTGGCTTCTTGTCCGTTTTCCATCGCACTCTTCCTTGTGGTGGACGTGTGGCTCATCTCACATACCACCCTCCAGAGAAAGACTTCAGCCCCACTCTAGGAGAGCTTGGAGTAACACTCCAGCTGTCAGATGCTCCAGGGTCTGCTTCAGCTACAGAGAGCCCCTGGCCCAAGGTCACAGCCTTCTAGGGGTGGCCTGCCTCCAGCAGCAAATTTTGGCCCATCTCAAGACACTTCTTTGGCCCAAGGTCACAGCCTTCTAGGGGTGGCCTGCCTCCAGCAGCAAATTTTGGCCCATCTCCAGACACTTCTGACAGACCGTTCTGATTGCAGAGCTTCCACTGGGGTGGCCGGGGCTGACCTTGGCACCTGATTCCTCTCTCCCCCATGGAAGTTAACCACTCCCTCCCCGAGGACCTAAGCTGTAGGAGTGGGAATCAGGAGTGGTCTGAGGAGGCAGGTCATCTGCCACTGCTGGAAGTGGAGCACAGAGGGTCCAGGGCACAAGGGCCCTGTCTTAGTGCTTTTGGGCTGTTATAACAAAATACCATAAACTGAGTGCCTCCTAAGCAGCAGAAATTTATTTTCTCACAGCGCTGTAGGCTGGGAACTCCAGGATCGAGAAGACCCAGTGTCTGGGAGGATGCTTCCTGGCTCATAGACAGCGTCTTCTTGCTGTATCCTCACACCGTGGAAGGAACCAAGGAGCTCTCTGAGGCCTCTTCTATCAGGGCACGAAACCCATCCATGAGGCTCTACCCTCATGACCTCATCACCTCTCAGAGGCCGCACCTCCTAAAAAAAAAAAAAAAAAAAAAAAAAAGAGTTTGGATCCTGATACCAGTCAGTTGCAAAAAAGTAAACAAACAAACAAACAAAAAAAACCTTAATGAATCCAAAAGAAGGCAGAAAAAGAGGAAAAGGGAACAAAGACCAAATGGGACAAGTGGAAAACAAATAAACAAATGGCAAGATGATAGATTCGAACCTAACCACATTGCTAATCACATCACATGTAAATGATCCAAACGCCACAGTTAAAAGGCAGAGATTCTCAGGGTGGATAAGAAAGCAAGAGCCAATTATATGCTGCTTACGACAAACCCATCTTAAACATAAATATTTAAATAGGTTAAAAGTAAAAGGATGGGAAAAGATATCCCATATAAACAGTAATCTAACGAAAGCTGGATTGGCTATATTCATATCAGACAAAGTATACTTCTGAACAAAGAATATTACCAGGGACTGTGAGGGTCATTTGTAAGAAGGTTGAACTTATGATGAAGGCCGGACTTCTATGCCAAAACTAGGCCCTGGTTGAGAAAGAATGAGGCCCTTACATATGGGATGGGGACAGTTGGGTGGATGTCCCTGACACCTTTAATTTCCAGATCCCCTGACCCTCTTGCCTGCAGAAGTGCCCCCACTATTAAGAGCTTCCCTTTCCTTGAAGAGATGCAGGGGCCACTGCCTCTCCAGACCATGTGTTATGTGCTCAAAGCTTGTCCCTACCTCCCGTTGCTAGGCCTGCAACTCAATTAAAGTTACAGCAGAGCCCAGCAGAGCATGTGCTCTGGGCCTGGAAGGAGGGGAAAGCATTATACCCTGAAGGAACTGTGTAGTGGTCTTTGGAAGATATGTCCAGGAGGAGGTATACTACTCTAAAACATGGCTTTCTGCAGTGCTATGTCCCAGGAGCTGGGCCACGTGGGCCCAGGAACCAGGCCTAGGAGCAGCAGTGGCCCACCCGCCATCTTCCCAGTGACTCACTGGGAATGTGGGCTCCTCACCCCACAGCTCTGGGGTCAGTTTAGATGTCCTGGTCCCCAAAGGAGGAACACTTCTACCAGGGGACACAGCCAGTCCCACTGAGTTAAAGGCTATGGACAGCTGCTCCCAGGGCACTCTGGCTCCTCATGTCCAGGGGCCAAGATGCCAGAAGAGGAGCCACCCACCCAGCAGGGGAGCAGACCTGACTACTGGGAGGAGATGGGGCCACTACACAGTGAGACAAGGGGTGTGTGTGGGTCCCAGTGGCCACGTGGTGTCTGTTCTGCCTGGTCCTGACAGTAAGTGGAAAGTACAACCACCCTGGCCCGAGAGGGCCCCTCAGGGAAGAGGGTCTGGTCACACCCAGTAGCAGCCACTCAGCAGGTTGAGGCACCTGGACAGATAAAGGGGAGGAAGCCATCAGTGACTGGTGGGGACAGGTCCATCCTGCGAACATTCTCCTTATGCACTTCCCCAGGAGAAGGGCTCGTTGGTGTCCTGGAGGAGCAGCTCCTGCAGCATAGGTGAAGAAAGGGATTTGAGCCATAAAGGGGTGGACTGTGCTGGATGTGCAGACAAACCATCCTGCCCTCCCTTCTTGGGAGAATTTGTTGCCCCAGGTGCTGGGAGTGCTGTCACCAACCACCTCTAGGGATTGCTGCTGCTTCTGAGCCAGCTCAACCAGGGATACAACCTTCCAGGGTGGCCACACCCATTGACTGATGGAGGCAGGGTACAAAGGCCCAGGCATGCTGCCCGATGCAGGACAGCCCTGACGAGTCATTTCAGCTCAGGTCTTCTCAGGGCTCAGCTGAGGCTGCTTCCCTGCCTCTGCCCCATCTGGCCTCCTCGTCCTCCCTTCCACAGAAATCCATCCAAGAGCACTAACTACAAACACCCTAAATACTGAACTCAGTCTCAGAGCCTCCTTCTCAGAGAGCCGGTGTGGGGAGGGCATCTTCATTCTGCTCCTCCAGACACCAGCCAAGGTCACATTCCTGTCCCCTCCTGAATCTCCTTGAAGGCTTAGGTCCTCACCAGACCCTCTCCTGTCAGATGCAAATTCCTTGGAGACAATGCATCCATCCCAGCCTCTTCAACAACCATTTCCACTCCTTGTCCCAGCCATGCCCTCCTCGGGTCCCATCTGCTCCCTATTTGTCCCCAGCGTTGCTCCCCAACTCTCCATTCCAGGCACCCCATCTCTGCTTGCCCTCTCCCCTCCTTCATCTCCCCTGCCCTGGTGCTCCCACCCCAACTTCTCAATCTTGATAGACCCTCCAGCCCCTCAGCCCACCCTCTTGTCTCTGCCTATGGTTGCTGCTGTCATGGCCCTGTGCATCATGCTCCCCTGACTTTGGCTTGGCCATGTGGGGTCAGCAATAGTGATGCATGCAGAGGCCTGTTGATCAATGCATACTGCACTGTGGCTCTCTGGAATGCTGCCCTAGGCGCCTGCAGCCACAACATGAAGAAGCTCAGCCTTGACCACTGAGAAGTGCCCACAGAGTGCTTCTGTGGCATGGGAGCCCTCTTGGTTGGCCCAGCTCCAGCTGACCTCCTAACTGAATGCAGTCACATGAGTGACCTCAACTACACCACATGGAATGGAACTCTGGTACTTTGTTACAGCAGCCCTAGGAAACCATTACAGTACCAGTTAGGTTCTTCCAGCCATGAATGATATTGCAAGAGAGGGATGAGCTAAACAGACAACTATTCAGTTTTCAAGCAGAATCTAGAGAAAATATTTCCTATCTAGAACTTGACAGGTTGAAAAGTAAAATTTTTTTCATTCTCAGTCTCTCCAGTTTGAAAAAGGTTTTGAGTAAGAAATAGCCTCTAGGAAAAGATCAAACCCAGGGCACCACCAGTAAAATGTGTTCTCAGTGTCAAGATTAAGTCCAAGGTGTGGCTGTAAGACTTTTCCTTCAGACCACTGAAAAATGTAAGACTGTGGTGTGCAAGGAAAAGGGGATTCTAGGAATCTCAAGGATGCTGTTAACAGCATCCTGACGTGCAGCTAAAGTAGAGTTGGGTCTGCCTTAAAGAGATGTCTGGGTGTGAATCTTATCTAATGGAGTGAATTATAATCTGATACATAGAAAACCAACATGGTTTTTACAGGTGTCATATTATCTTGGACTTAAAGGGTCAGAGATTGTTCAAAATGAAGTAAGACCTCTGGGCTTCAACATTTCTGTAGGTAGAAAGCATGTCATGAACACGAACCTTTCCTATGGAAAAGAAATGATGACTCACAGGACAGATCCAAGGATCTAGAGGGTGGAGTCAAGACCCTCTGAGAACAACCAACTACAGAACCACTACCAGAGAGCACGGATGGACCCTAATCAAGGAGTCCCTGCTCCCAAGCAAGCAGCATTGCCACATGTTCAGCTCAGCTGCATTTGAGAATTTCTTTTTTTTTTTTTTTTTTTTTTTTTTTTTTTTTTTTCCGTGTCTGGCAATGGATCGCAACCCGCAGTGTTGCCCCCGTACCGGACCGGGGACCGGCAACGGGATTGCAACCCTCGGCGCTACTCCCGTGCCTCGCTCAGCCAGTGCGCGGGAACCGGTCTGTATGTGGGATCCGAACCCTTGGGCGGGAGCACCGCCGCGCTTCTCATGCGGCGCACTTATCCAGTGCGCGACCGGGCCGGCCCTGCATTTGAGAATTTCTTTTTTTTTTTTTTTCCGTGTCTGGCAATGGATCGCAACCCGCAGTGTTGCCCCCGTACCGGACCGGGGACCGGCAACGGGATTGCAACCCTCGGCGCTACTCCCGTGCCTCGCTCAGCCAGTGCGCGGGAACCGGTCTGTATGTGGGATCCGAACCCTTGGGCGGGAGCACCGCCGCGCTTCTCATGCGGCGCACTTATCCAGTGCGCGACCGGGCCGGCCCTGCATTTGAGAATTTCTTTTTTTTTTTTTTTCCGTGTCTGGCAATGGATCGCAACCCGCAGTGTTGCCCCCGTACCGGACCGGGGACCGGCAACGGGATTGCAACCCTCGGCGCTACTCCCGTGCCTCGCTCAGCCAGTGCGCGGGAACCGGTCTGTATGTGGGATCCGAACCCTTGGGCGGGAGCACCGCCGCGCTTCTCAAGCGGCGCACTTATCCAGTGCGCCACCGGGCCGGCCCTGCATTTGAGAATTTCTATTGACCGTAACTGCTGTGCACCTTCCAACCTTCCATGCCTCCTTTCTTGTCTTTTCTTTTTTCGTTTTTTTTAGCAGCTGGTCAGTGCAGGGATCAAACCCTGGACCTTGCTGTTATCAGCACCACACTCTAACCAACTAGCTAACCAGCCAGCCATAAAAATAAACTTTTTACTTTAGAATAAATTTAGATTTACAGAAAAGTTACAAAGATAATTCAGAGGCTTACTTACACTCATCCCTCATTTTCCCCTGCTGCTAATATCTTACATTTTTATGGCGTATTTGTCACAACCAAGAAACCCACACTGATATGTTACTATTAACTGAACTCCATGCTTTATTTGGATTTCACCAGTTTTTCCTCTAATGTCTTCTTTCTATGTAGAGGACTCCTAAAGCAAATGTATTTCACATGACCTGGTGTTCCAAAGCCTTGCTGTTTCAAATATTGACCTTGTGGAGGACTGGAAATTTTCCTCAGGCTATAAAGTCTCTGGTGTAAGATAAAGAATTGTAACACAGCAAGGTTGCTGGCTCAAGGACAGACAGGTTACTGATTGTTATATAAAGACACTGGAAAATTGTGGAGGGAGAAGGAATGTTTGCTAAGATCCCGCCTTTGTTGGTGGGTCACTTAATTGCTTACTGGAATGTCATCTGGCTTGTTTCACTGACAGTTACCAGCCTATACTGTTAAACTATAACCCCACCTATGTTCTCTTCCTGGTCTGGAGAATAAATGCAGGAAGAGAACCCCAATTTGGGGTTAATTTCCCAAGGAAGGGATGCCTCTCTCTTGAGGGTTCCGAGGGAGATTAACCACTTCGGGCTCTCTCACTGCTCAGAAGAGATGGGCTTTGAGTAATCCTTTGCAGCTCCATCACCCAGGGGAAGTGGGGTGACAAATCTCTGGGGGACAAAGCAACATTCCTACTCCAGGAATCAACTTAAAGTACCACATCGCATTTAGTTGTCATGTCTTCTTGGTCTCCTGTGGTCTGTGACAGTTTCTCAGTCTTTCCCTGTTTTTTGTAACCACAGTTTTTAGGAGTACTGCTCAATTTTGTAGGATGAAAGAGTATTTCCTAGAATGTACCTCAGTGGGTTTGTCTGATGTCCTCTCATGATGAGGGTTATGGGTTTGGGGAGGAGACCACAGAGGTGACATGGTCTTCTCACTGTGTCATTGCAGGGGCATATGACATCACTGTAACTTATCACTGCTGATGTTGACCATGATCACCTCATTAAGGTGGTGTGTGCTGAGCTTGTTCACTGTCAAGTCACTATTTTTTATTTCTATTCTCTGTTCTTTGGAAGCTAATCACAAAGTCAAGCCAAATGAGCCACCACCCATGTGCCACTATTCTGGTCTGTGGCTCTGCCACCCTCAGCCCATGCATTCTACCTCATGTTTCGAGATGACTACTTGAGCTCAGGTCACCATGGGCACATTCCAGCCTATGAAAAGAAGTGGCAAAGACAGGCAAACCTCTTTCTTAAGGATACTTTTGGAAATTTCACACACTGATTCTAAATTGCATTGGCCAAGAATTAGTCTCATAACCACCTATATCAATCTACCACAGAGGCTGGGAAGCATGGTCTTTATTCTGCATGACCGGCCAGGGGATCTTAACCCTTGACTTGGTGTCGTCAGCATCACGCCCTCCCAAGTGACCCACAGGTGGCCCCATGTGGGGGGTTCTTTTCTAAGGAAGAAGTGGAGGGTGGGCAGAGAGACCCTGCCCCCAATCCCAATTGTTCCTAATCCTCTCCCTTTGCCCAGCCAAGAACTTTGTTTCTGCAAATGTCCCTGTCACTTGCTGCATAATAAATCTCCATTGGACCACTCCCACCTGCAAGTCAGTATGCCTTTAGAATCAAACAAACAAGACTCCCCCTCCTGCAAGCTGCCACCTTGTTTCTCTGCTCATGACAGTGACACTTACTGTGTGGTCTTTGCTGAGCCCCCCCCACTCCTGCGCTGCGGCTGAGCCCTGCCACCCCCAGTCAGACCCCGTTTTACTCAACATGGGTTCCTTTCCTCTCTCTCTAGTTTCCTGGTCCCCCACCCTCGCGGGCCGCTCCTCTCCTCTGTGTGCCCAATGCCAGGGCTCCAGCCATGGTCCTGATCTCCTTGTCCATCTTCCGTATGACATCTCACTCTGGGCCATGGCTTTAGGGACCGACAGGGCACTGATGGCTCCAAAGGTGGGCTTCCCTCCCATTTCTCCCTGGTGCCTCTCTGCCTGTTCAGAATCTGCCTCACGATGTCCCATAAGCTCCTCAGGCCCAGCCTGACTCACGACTCCACATTCCCAGCTCCTCCTGCCCGTGGCTCCCAGGCCCAGAGCCCAGGCCACCAGCCCACATCCAGCCCGCCAGCAGATCCTGTCCGCCGTGCCTTCCAGCCAGGCTCAGCTCTGCCTCGCCCAGTCCCCTCTCCCTGCGCGGTGCCTGCAGCCTCCTGGCCCTTCCTCGCCACTCCTCCGGGATCAGAGTGTGTCTCTGCTCACAACTCCCCAGCAGTTTCCCACCACAGGGAGCCCAACAACTCCAAGCCGTGACCTCCAAGGACCCTGCTGCCCTTCCCGCTTCCGCCCGACACTGTTCGGCCCACCGGCCTCCTGCTGCTTCTCCTGCACGCCCAGCTCCGTCCTGTACCGCGCCCTTTGCATTCCTGTCCCTTCTCCCAGAGTGCTCTCCCCCCGAGTTAAATGCGACTTCTCAGAAAGGCCTTTCCTGACCCCCTGCCAAGAGGGACCCCACCCCTTCTCCAGCCACTTGGACTGTGTAGAAGCCAGTTCTTTATTCTGTGTCGCTGAGACTGTCAGCTCCAGGAGGGCAGGGACTTTGCTTGCCTGAGGGAAACTAGTCCCCGACTTGAACCCAGGCTGACCCACCTTGGCTGGTATGCCCTTCTGACCCCTCCAAAGCTGACCGGCAGCTGGACATCTGGCTTTGGCTCAGCCACAAGGCACTCACCCAGCCAGCCATGGCCCACAGCCCACAATCCTCATCTCCCTCCCTGCACTCTGTCCCCCAGCCTGTCCCAACCCCTCAACTGCCAGGATCTGTGCACCCCTCGAGTACTCCCCCATAAAAGCTGGACACAGCCACTCTGGGAGCATCTTGGCTCCCATCTTCTGGTGGGGAGGGGTTTCTGCATTTGTGCCATTAATAGCAATTGCGCCTCAGGGCTACCTATAGCAATTCCAGCAGTCTCGGGACCCTGCCCCAGAGACAGGCGGGGTGCCTGTGCACTCACTGGATTTGGCTGGCTCAGAAGCATGGGTCAACCAGTGACTCTGAGCCATGGTTCCAGGCAGGCCTGGCTTCATGAGCATGTGACCTGAACAATCACACAGGTCCCCACGCTCAGAAGGGCCATGTGCCTGCTTTAATATTCTGCTGTTGCCATCCCGAAATTCTTAGTAACTTTTTAACAAGGAGCTCTGCATTTTCTTTTAGTATAGGACCCTACAAATTATGCAGCCAGTCCTGGTTCCAGGGACACTTAGCTGACACAATGCCCAGACCTGGGTCACCAGCACGCTGACTGGGAGAGCCAGGTGGACAGTGCCAGGCACTGCTCCTCCTTGGACCCCATGACTCACTGACTTCTCTGCACCCACAGCAGCCCCCAGCACCCAAGAGGCCTCAGGGGCTGTGGTGAGAGCTGGGGAGTGCTGCAGGACAAGGGAACATGGGACTGGGGTTCCAGCAGGCATGCAGAGCAAGAGCCATGGGTCTACCCCTTCCAAGAGGCATGGCACCCTGGCCTAGGACATCTGCAGCCCACTCCCTGGGTGGTACGCTGCAGCAACTTTGGGGGGAATCTAGTCCAAGATGCATCCCCAGGCACAGGGCTTGTCCTCTTTCTCTACCCTGTCCCACTGCTGGTTGGACAGGGAAGAGGCACCTAACCCAGACTGAACCAGTCAGATTCTGACTCCTGGATTCTACTTACTGGCTAGCACCTCTGCGGTCAGGTAAGACCAGTTAAGTGCTGCTGGCCAAGAGGGTGAGTCCTGAGCCTAACTGGTGATAAATCCAACCTCTTAGAGGCCTGGCTGCATGCCACCCTCGCCCCAGCACCATCCCCATCTTCAAATCCAAGCTCTGGGGCTTGCACCAGCTCGCTGGAGTGGATAGGCTCCCTGGTGCCCTGGAAGGTGTTGCATTAGGGGAAGACCCTTGACTGGACCCCCACCCTCAGTCCCCAAGAGAAAACCAACGAGCTGGAATCAGGAGGCAGCTTTATTGAGAGGAAGGCCAGTGGGTGGGACTCGCCTGCGGCTGCCCCAGACTGAAAGTGACAGGCCCGGGAAGAGGTTGGAGGGGAGAATGCACTCCTGGGAGTAGGGGGCAGGGAGGAGGACAGGCCCACAGAGTCACACTTCCAGGTCGGACAGAGAGCGGCTCGGCTTTCTGTAGATGCGGTTCTTGCGCAACAGGATGCCTGGGCTGAAGGTCGACCCCAGAGGCCAGTGGCGGACCACGTGCCGGTAGGACGTGGCCAGATAATCGAAGTAGTTAATGTTGAGTTTCCGGGCGATGTGACGGCCCAGGTATTCCGTTTGCTGTGGGAGCGGGTCGCGGTCGCTTTCTCCCGGACAGGCGAGGCCCCACCGCGGCGCCTTCGAGCCGCATCCCCCAGCCCCTCTCCGCGTCTCCGCGAGGCTCGCCGCTGAGACCCGGGAGCAGGACCGCGCTGCGCTCGTATTTATCCTTTGCGTGCGAAACGGCCCCATCCCAAGACCCTAAACAGTGGTCGTGTCATCTCGTCCCGTAGGGGTGGAGGACGCGTGTCTGGGGCTGGACCCACCTCGTAGCACTCCGACAGCTGCACCAGCACCAGCGGCTCTAGCTTGTGACCACAGAGGACCAGCTGGAAGAAACACCTTCCGTAGGCTGGCGGGGGGCGAGCCTCTCAGGGGGGCCGCCGGGGCCTGTGCGCCCCTCCCGTCCCTCTCCCGTGCACACCCTCCCCCGGTGCCCACGTCCCGGTAGTCACCGTCGGAGCTGAGCGCCAGGCGCACGTAGAGCAGGTGCATGGGCCCCTGGCACACGGTGCGGCCCTCGATGGAGAAGTGGTACAAGCCGCGCGCGTGGTTCAGCACCAGGCGGCGCCGCGGCAGCGATGAGATCATGAGCCACAGGCCCACGCCCATGCCGTACGCCGAGAAGCCCCAAGTCTCCTGCTTCCGCACCTGCTGGCGCCGCGGGGACCACCTGAGCGGCCGCGGGGCTCGGGGGCGGGGCTC
>NW_007726822.1:691557-695898 GCF_000696425.1 Galeopterus variegatus
CGTCCCGCCCCGTGCAGGCGCCCGACCCAGGCCCTCCTCCCGGGACTCCGGCCCCGCCCCGTCCCGCCCCGTGCAGGCGCCCGACCCAGGCCCTCCTCCCGGGACTCCGGCCCCGCCCCGCCCCGCGCGCACCGTCGGGCTGCAGCTGCGTAAACGGGTAGAAGCTGTTGTTCTTGAGGCGCCTGGCCAGGTGGCGCTCGGTGCAGAAAAGTCCTAGGGCCCAAAGCTGAAAGCGCTTGCCGCGGGAGGTCGTGGGCAGGCTGCTGGCCCGGCCCCGGGGGGTCTGGGTCAGGCAGAGGCAGTCAGCCTGGCGGCTCGCCCGCCGCTCCCGTCCACTGCCCGCAGTCGCGCTCTTACCTGAGAGAAGGTCTCCAGGGCTACAGTCCAGCAAGGAGCAGGAGCTCGCAGGCGACCGGCAAGACTGACACAGGCTGGGCTGTGCGCGAGTTCTAGAAGTTCTGGGCGGCAGGTTCTAGAAGGGGCCCCTCTGTTGACCACCTTCTGTGATCACCCCTTCGGGGAGTCCTAGAGTCAGTCCCCGCGACGGGCGTGCCCTTCCCGGCCAGTCTCCACCCCACCGTTGACACCCTGTACAGCCTGGTTCACAGTCCTCATCTGAAGAGTGGATGGCAGGGCCGGCCTGTGGCTCACTCGGGAGAGTGTGGTGCTGATAACACCAAGGCCACGGGTTCGGATCCTATATAGGGATGGCCGGTTTGTTCACTGGCTGGGTGTGGTGCTGACGACACCAAGTCAAGGGTTGAGATCCCCTTATCGGTCATCTTTAAAAAAAAAAAAGAGTGGATGGCTTAGACAGCCCGGGCTTAAACTGGAGAAATCTGCAGGCAGGTGCCCCTCACCCAACCCCATGGCTGAGCAGGGCTCCCACCTCCCCATCAACACAACCATTGAGCTCTGACCTCAGTGTCCCTGAGAGTGGGACACACACATTTTAAGATTCCAGCACCCGCACAACACACAGGCTCTGGCTAACTGGTTCCATCAGGTATAACCTCTGCTCCTTACCCCTACCCCAAGGACCACACGGAATTTCTAAGAACGTTTTATTGTAACAAAATGCTCAAACATCAGAAACTGGGAAAGGGTGCAGAGTGGGGCTGGCTGGCTGAGGCTTTTGGGGTCTAGCTGGGGGAGGCAGGGCTGGTAAGCAGCTGCTCCAGACACCACTGGACTTCCTCCAGGCCCCGGTGGGCCCGCTTCAGGCCTCTGGGAAGACAGCGGCAAGACTCCAGGTTGAGGTACAGCAGGCCTGGGCAGCTGCTGATCACAGAGCTGTGGGGACAGGGCAGGCCACGGGGAGTTGAGGTGCTGCCCCGAAGACCCAGGACCCAGAAGGGCTAGGCCAGGCTAGGAAGCCCATCTGCCTGTGCACCATACCTGGCCCTGCCACCCTCAGCCATCAAGGCTCAAGCCCAGGACCCGTGGCATTCCCAAGGCTAACCCCAAACAGGGGCTTGGCCAGTATGCACTCTTGTCTTGGACCCCCAGAGGTATGGAGCCAAATAGCACACTACCTCTGGGCCCCGGGCAGACAGAGCAGCAAACCATACTGGCTCCAAGGGACTGGGGAGGGAGCACTGACCTGACTGTGCTTGGTGTGACCCGGGTACCCCTGAGGTTGAGGGAGCACAGGGCCGGGTGTGAGGCCCCAGGGGTGCCTGAGAAAGCAGCTAGGGCCTGCTCCAAGTCCTTCTCGCTGAAGCCCTGGCCACTCAAATCCAGTTCCCGCAGGGTGTGGTACCACTTCTGTGTCAACAGGGGGCTGCCCTCCTTGGCAAGAGTCAGCCGGTCTGACACGCCGTACAGGCCCAGGTGAAGCTGCTCTAGCTCTGAGGCGAGAGAAGTGGCCATGAGTGGCAGGGGAGGCAAGGGTCCTCACATTCCACCTGCCCAGCCACCACCCAGGGACACTGACCCTGACATGGCAGATCATGTAGGCCAGCAGGCGTGATACGGGCACAGCCACGAAGATCCAGCAGGCGCAGGTTGGGGGAGCCGTGGAGCAGGCGAACCAGGACCTCGTTGCTCACAAAGTTGCAGGTGGAGCTGGCGAGGCAGAGCTCCTCAAGGCTGGGGAAGCCTGGTCCGGGAGCTACCCCTCTCCCAGAAGGCTTGGGTAGCCACATCAGGTTCAGCAGCCGCAGCACCTGGGGGCAAGGCCCAGGCTGCAGATAGGGAGTGGGCTGACAGGTGGGAGAGGCGGGACATCAAGTACCTGTAGCTGCGGGCAGCCTTTCTGCAGAGCCTCTACGGGTAGCTGGAGGGGAGTGCTGTTGCGGGTGATGCCAGTGCTCACCTCTAGGACCTGGAGCTGGGGGCAGCAGCTGCCCTGCAGAGGTGGGGAGAGCATGGGTTCAGTGGCCTGGCAGTCCCCCGTTCAGCATCTGGCTCTGCTCCCACCCATCACGAACCTACCAGCAGCGCGCCCAAGATGGCTGTTGTCTGGGAGCTGTAGGTCAGCCACAGCTTGCGCATTCGGGGCCCTGCCTCTTCCAAAAAGCTCACCACAGCTGTGGACTCCACCTGGGGACCCAGCACAGGGGTACCTGTCACCCTGGCCCAGGCTTCTTCAAGAACCCTTGGGACACAGGCCTCACCATGGAGTGCTGTAGGTCCAGGCTGTGGAGCTGGCAGCAGGATTTGGCTAGCATGAGCAGAGTGTCAGTGGTCACACTGTGGCAGTCTGAAAGCTTGAGGAAGGTAAGCCGAGGACAGGACTCACTAACCAGCTGTGGGAAAACAGAGGGCCAACTGGCAGCTGGTGCCAACCCCACTCTGCTGCCTCACCGATGGCCTCCTTTCTGCCCATGCCAGGGCTACCTAGGTGCTCCCATCTGACACCTCCTTGCTGGAGGAGACAACAGGAAAGGAGAACCAGGAAGGCAGGCTCTCCCATGGTGCCTGACCCCCTCCCTGGAAGTACTGGACAACCCGAGGATGTCATAGCTGGTGTGCAGGGCAACCTGGAGCTCTCACCTTCAACACGGGGTGTACCTGAGACTTCCAGTGGATGAGGGTCAGCCTCTGGAGCTGTGAAAACCTGGGCCGACAGTAGAGGCAAAGCCACGCTAGTGTTCCCATTATGTCCCTCCTGTCAGCGTCCTCCCCACCCAACACCTTGGTTCAGGAAGACAGAAGGGTCCTGGAGCTATCCACACCCCATACAGGTGGAGAAAGGGAATAAGGAAAAGAGGGAACCCCCTCACCGATTGGGCATAAGCTGCTCCAGGGAAGCAAGGAGCTTCTTCTCCGCCTTGACCCCACCTTTGGCAGGACGGCCAGCCAGAGGGGGCGACAAGGTCACAGTGTGCCAGAGCGCAGGTTGGGAGGCAGCCTCGTGCCACCGGCGGCATACACGTGCAGCCCTGGGAGAACAGCTCTGCTGAGGGTGCGGGGCATTTTGTGGGTGATGCCCCTCTACCAGCTGCCGCTATAGGGTTTCCTAAGAGGTGGGGACCTGACCTGGCAACTCAGCACAGCAGACACTCAACCTCAAAGCCGGGCTCCTGGGGCTCCAACTGGATCCCTGGAAACTGCGCTCTCGGACAGATAAGTGTGTTCAGACGCTTTCGCCCTCTGCCCTCGCCCCCCGCCGGGTGGACCATCGCGGTGAATCCACCTGCGGTCCAAGCCGCTGCGCTGGACAGGCCGGGCCGTGGGTGTGTGTGAGGACTCGTCAGGCCCTCACCTCATATCCGGCTGAGCGTGGCTCAGTCTGTCAGTTGTAAAGACGTTAATTGCGCGTGCGCGCCCAGCTGTGCCCTGGCCGCCTGACTCGCGCCCAGGTGTCCCTTGGCCGCCTGACTCGCGCCCAGGTGTCCCTTGGCCGCCTGACTCGCGCCCAGGTGTCCCCCTGGCCGCCTGACGCGCGCCCAGGTGTTCCCTGGCCAACCGACTCTGGCATAAAGACAACAGCTCTGATCCACCGGGGAATGAGCTCCCCTCCGAATAAAGCACGTCACCCTCGCCAGCGGATCCCAGGATCTTCTTCCAACTACCTAGCTCGCGACCTGCATATGAGGGATCTGTGACCCAGCCCGACAGTGTGGCAGTACCTGCCGAGAAAGGGCGTGGGACCCTCGGCCGCCACCAGCAGCCCGAAAATCTGTACCAGGATTTCCAAGGGTATGCGGTCACCCCAGCCCGCGTCGGGCTCCTGCTCGGGCGCGGGTTCCGGGTCGGGTCTGGGCCTGGCCTTGGGCTTGGCGGCTACGCCGCACGGTCCCGGGGGCGGCTGCCGCGGAGCGCGGCGGGTGGCGCGCCTTTGCACGCGGGCGCGGGCGGGCCCCGGGCCGGGCAGCACCAGCAGCATGCTGTCCA
>NW_007726822.1:696396-699719 GCF_000696425.1 Galeopterus variegatus
CCCTGCGCCGCGGCCGCTCTCCCTAAGCCCGACGTGGCTCCTGCAGCCCCGGGTATCGCGGAAGCCCTGGAGGCGCCGTGCGCGCCCCTGCCCCGGGCCGTTTTGGGGTGGGGGGGTGTTAGCAACTCAGGCCCCGGTCCTCTGCGACAGGAAGGTCGGCCGCGTCTCCGTCACCATCCCCTGGACCCCACCTGCCGGCGGCGCCGGTCGCGGTCCCGACGCAGCTGCCCGGTAAGTCGTAGCCCCGCGCCGTGGCTCGCCCCCGTTCCCCTGGCCTCGCGAGTCCGACCGTCTTCTGACTCCGGTTCGTGTCCCGCTTGGCTCTTCGCTGCTTCCAAGCTCGAAGAGGGCTTTGGTTTCCAGAAGAGCTGAGGACCTAGGTGGGGAAGGAGCCGGCTGTGACCCTTGCCCTGCTCTGGACGGCCCAGCCTTGGGCTGAATGGCAGCGCCCACGCTGGGCAACCTGGTGCTGACCCACGTACTGGTGGCCCTCTTCGGCATGGGCTCTTGGGCTGCGGTCAACGGGATCTGGGTGGAGCTGCCTGTGGTGGTAAAAGACCTTCCAGAGGGTGAGTGGAGGGAGGTGCAGACGGCGCCCGCAGGTGTGCCCGGGAGGGCGGGCTGCCGCTATCCTTTGTCCCTTAGCCGTCATGCTTCTGACGTGGCCTCCTCCCTTCTCTGCAGGTTGGAGCCTCCCCTCATACCTCTCTGTGTTGGTGGCGCTGGGGAACCTGGGTCTGCTGGTAGTGACCCTGTGGAGGCGGCTGGCCCCGGGCAAGGGCGAGCGGGTTCCCATCCAGGTGGTGCAGGCGCTGAGCGTGGTGGGCACAGCCCTGCTGGCCCCTCTGTGGCACCGTGTGGCCCCAGTGGCAGGGCAGCTGCACTCCGTGGCCTTCCTAACGCTGGCCTTGGTGCTGGCAATGGCCTGCTGTGCCTCTAATGTCACTTTCCTGCCCTTCCTAAGCCATCTGCCACCTCCCTTCTTACGGTCTTTCTTCCTGGGCCAGGGCCTCAGTGCACTGCTGCCCTGTGTGCTGGCCCTAGTGCAGGGCGTGGGACGCCTTGAGTGCCCACCAGCCCCCACCAATGGCACCCCTGGGCCCCCTCTCATCTTCCCTGAGCGTTTTCCTGCCAGCACCTTCTTCTGGGCGCTGTCCGCTCTTCTGGTCACTTCAGCTGCTGCCTTCCAGGGTCTCCTGCTGTTGTTGCCATCAACACTATCTGTACCCCCAGGGGGCTCAGGGCCTGGCCTGCAGGTAGGAGCCCCAGGAGCAGAGCAGGAGGAGGAGGAAGAAGAGGCCTCACCATTGCAGGAGCCACCGAGCCAAGCGGCAGGCACCATCCCTAGCCCAGACCCTGAAGCCCTCCAGCTGCTCTCGGCCCGTGGGGCCTGCCTGCTAGGCCTGCTGGCCATCACCAATGCACTGACCAATGGTGTGCTGCCTGCTGTGCAGAGCTTCTCCTGCTTGCCCTATGGGCGCCTGGCCTACCATCTGGCCGCCGTGCTGGGCAGTGCCGCCAACCCCCTCGCCTGCTTCCTGGCCATGGGCGTGCTGTGCAGGTGCACGAGGGTCCCCAATCCCCCTTAGCGGGTGGACCTGAAGGGTGGGGCTTGGTCCTGGCACAGCCAACCCCGAGTCTCTGCTCACTCCCACAGGTCCCTGTCAGGGCTGGGTGGCCTCTCTCTTCTAGGCGTGCTCTTCGGGGCCTACCTGATGGCACTGGCAGTCCTGAGCCCTTGCCCACCCCTAGTGGGTACTTCTGCAGGGGTAGTCTTTGTGGTGAGCACAACGGGAATGTGAGGTGGCAGGGGGTTATTCTAGAAAAGGGCATCTCTTGCTCAGCCTGCTGCTGTGTGCTCCCTCTCAGGTGCTGTCATGGGTGCTGTGTCTGGGCGTGTTCTCATATGTGAAGGTGGCAGCCAGCTCCCTGCTGCATGGTGGGGGCCGGCCAGCATTGCTGGCAGCTGGCATGTCCATCCAGGTGGGCTCCCTGCTTGGCGCGGTGGCCATGTTCCCTCCCACCAGCATCTACCAAGTGTTCCGCAGCGGGAAGGACTGTGTGGACTCCTGTGGCCCCTGAGCCTGGGCAAGTGGGGACGTCACTCCACCCGTCTTCATCTCAAGGCTGTCACAGTGCCTGAGTGCACATGGACACACTTGACACCTGCACACTCCACAGGAGAACTTGGCACTTCAGGCCAGGGTTCGACCAAAGAGCAGACCTAGAGCCAGGGACTGTGGGCTTGGCCTGGGGCCTGGGACACTCATGGGATTTGTACAATAAAGCATTTTTATTCAATGAGCCAGAGCTTCAGTCCCGCCAGTACCTGTCCCTGTGCAGACATCTCCCCAAGCTGGCCGCCTCTCCCCCGGGTCCTGGTGCAGCTCTCCTGGGCAGATGCCCATCTGTTCCCAGGCTGCTCTCGCAGATCCTGGGGTCATGCCATCTGAGCTCAGGACTCCTCCCCTCACTGCTTCTTGGAACTGCCTGAGGCAGGATGAAGGCTGGTTCCCAGGGCCCTCATGCTATGGTGGTCAGAGGCAGCTCCTCTTCAGTGTGCAATCAGCAGGGCCAGTGCTCTGCAGCGTGGCGCAAGGGTCAGGATGGCTGTGACACACCAGGGCCCTGTCTCCCCCTTCATGACCTGGGAATGACTGCTTGCCCGCTGGCTTTCCAGGAGCGTTACGCCAGGGGTTTGGTGCAAGGTCCAGGCACAGAAGACTGTGAGGAGTACTTAGGAGAGAGGGGGTATGAGTTCCAGCCGTCTTGGGACCCTTTGGCCTGACAGCATTGTCCCCTTTCCTGAGCCATGAGCCTGTCCAGTTTCTAGTTCCTTCTGTGATCAAACCCCCAGCCCATTCTTCAGGAAGACTTAGCTGCAGCTGCCTCCTCCCTGGGCTGCTGGTCCTGAGCAGTCTGGGCCTTTGTTGGCATCTGCAGGGAGCAGGTCCTCAGCACTGACCACAGCCTGACCTGGGCTGGGAGGTTCTCTGGCTCCTAAAGCAAGGGCTGGGGCCACATGGAGGAGAACTAGAAAGAACATCTGACTGAGCCTGGTGAGAGGTGGCAGGGATCTGGAAGAGGGTGTTGGGAGGAGGTTGCACTGGGCACAGGCCTGGGCTCCTGCTGCCGCCTCTCCACCTCGTGGGCAGCAGGAAGGAGAGGCCCCTGGGGAACACAGCCTCCCAGCTGTGACCCGGTATGACTGGCCTGGCATGGAGACCCCATTCTCGCAGACAAGGGGCCCCACTTCTGCAGAGGGTCCCCGCAGCCACAGGGAGTGGGCAGTGCAGGCGCTGGGGGGGGGGGGGGGGGGGGGC
>NW_007726822.1:699918-707539 GCF_000696425.1 Galeopterus variegatus
GGGGGGGGGGGGGGGGGGGGGGGGGGGGGGGGGGGGGGTAGGTTCCTGCCCTGCTGCCCGAGCTCCTTCCCATGATTGTTCTGGTCTCCTCTGGTCTCTGGATGCCCTTTCTAAACTTCAGAAGCTTTCTGTCCTTGACTTGGCCTCACGTGGGCCTCTGAAGGGTCTGGTCTTCCTCCCTCTTCAACTCCCCTCCCCTCCCCGTTGTGGCAGGACCAGCTGAGCAGGAGAGCTCCGTGGCCAGGAAGGCCTCCGGGGCCTTGACCTCCAGAGCCTCTGGTCTGAGCTCCCTCAAGCATGGGGTGGGGTGGGGGGACGGCCGGTTCCCAGGTGGCCCAGACACGGCCCAGGCCTGAGCATGGAGGCCGCTGGCCAGGCCCTAGCCTCCCTGGGCTCTGGCCACCTGAGGAGGGACAGGGCAGGGGCAGCTTGATGAGGCTCTTTCCCTTTGAGGGATGGGTGGGTCCTGAAGGGCTTTACGGGGTGGGGGCTGGCAGGTTGGGGGTGAGCTTTGGGAGTTGCTGTGGTGGTGAATGGAGAGAGATGCTGAGAGAGGAGGAGGTGGTGGAGCTGGTGGCCTGGCTATGGCATCAGGGCTCCCGGTCTCATGCCCCACAACACTGTGCCCTTATGCCCTGTCCATCCGGGGCTGCGGGCTGCTGGAGCCTCCTCCCAGCTCCTTCCTGTCTTCTCTCCCATCAGGCAATGACTGAGGCGCTTGAGGAGCCTCTGCTCTGCACTCATGTGGGTGTTTGTGTGAGGTGGCCGGGCTGAGAGCCACAGAGGCACAAGCCTGATCCTGTGAGGCACACGCTGCCTCCTGGAGAGAAGGGGGCAGGTGGTCCTGAGCCCAGGGGTGGGGGCTAGAGGTGGGCAATCTGAGGAGGCCACTGCCCTTCAAAGTCCAGGGGCTTCCTGTTCATGCCCCATAGGAAATGGGGCAGGTGGCAAAATGACAAGAGGAAGATGGTGCAGGGCCAAGTCCCTGAGAGCCACTCACCCATGGCTGTCCAGGGCTGAGCCCAGGCCTGAGGCCGGTCCCCCCAAGCCCAGGGGTGTCCCTCAGGAGGCAGGATAGCCCACCATTTTGGGCTCACCAGGTCAGGACACTCACACCTCCAGCTGGATAGCAGGTGGCCAGAGGCCCAAGGGGGTGTCTCAGACCTGGAGCTGGAGGAGTTTGGGGGAGACCCCACAGGGAAGGTAGCCACTGAGGCAGGACCTTGGGCATCTGCCCATCCCCAGAGGGGAATCCCCTGCATGGCAAGGTCTGAGCCACAGGCCCACTGCTCCCTGTCCCACAAGGGAATGTCCTCTTGGTTCCACAAAACCAGAGAAGGGCCAGACACAGTGTGGCCTGCCACATGCAGCCTCCTCTCCCGGGTGTGTGGCCATCTCACCTGAGACTGATCCCATGAGCACTGGTGCAAGGCTCACCTGGCTTTGGTTGAGTAATGGGAGGTAGGGCCTTTGTGTTTCTTCAGTCCTGTGGTCCTCGGCCTGCTGTAGCACCCAGGCAGTGTGGGTCCTGGTGCAACAGCAGGTGTGAGGACACCTGGGTGAAAGAACAGTCGCATCCCTTGATTTGCTCAGAAACCCCATTGCCTGACTTGGGGACACAGGGCAAAGGTCCTTAAGGGGCTCCCTCGACACCATGGGACACCGTGGAATTCAAAGGTACCTCCCACTTTCTGTGATGTCAGAAAGTGGGGGTGTGGGGAGCAGCTAAGTCCCTGGCCAGGGAATGTGTGCAGGTGATCAGTAATTCTGGAGCCAGCGCCTCTGGCCAGCCCCATCCCATCTTGGGAAACTTGCTGTCCGCCTCCATGAGGCAACTTGGCTTCCTCTGCTCTGAGAACTGGCTTCCAGGGAGCGTCCAGGGGCCTTGGAGGCCACAGCATACCTGCCCTCCCCGACCACCCTGTGGCTGGGTGTGGCCCGTCCTCCAGTCACGGTGCCCACCCTCCTGCCCCATGGTGATTGACCTTTTGGGCAATGGCCACTGTGGAATAAATCAGAGGCCACTGAGAGATCTGCCTGACGGGTGTCAGTCTTGAGAGCTATGAAAACTACTCAGAGTGCTCAGGGAGACAACCTGAGAACAAAGGCACCCCAGAGTCAGGCACAGCTGAGAGGTGGAGAGGGCAGTAACCTGTCGACATCCTGGGATCACCTGAATCCAGCTGTGCCTGGAACTAACATTCCTCACACTTGGGTCCCCAGGGTCCGCCGTCCTCCTGGTGTGTCCAGCCTGGTTCCCAGTTTGCAGTTTTCTCAGGAACCTTATTTCACTCAGTCCCAGACCAACCCCCAGACCTTCATCTCCAGTTACCCAGTACCTAGTCCCCATCTGCCATGCTCTCAGTCCCTGTCCCCAGGCCCTAATCCCTCTAGTTCCCTGAATTCCCAGCCTTTGGACACCCCCCCCCCCCGACTCAAGTCCCCCAGTTTGCGTCAGCACCAGCCCTGATGGCAACTCCCAAGGACTGAAGACCAGAGCACCTTCCATCTCACCAGACTCAGAAGCCCTGTGGTTCTAGCACGCCCAGGGGAGAGGGGCCTGCTGAGCTTGGCTGGCTGCTGGCTGGCAGGCAAGATGGGGAGGAGGACAGTGGCTCTTTATTTAGAAACAGAGAAACACGATGTTCTTCATGCTGGCATCCCTGGAACTAGGCCGCTCACCACCTTGGGCAGGGAGCCACGTGCTCAGAAGAGTGACCCCAGCCAGACCGTCTGCGTTCAGCATGGTGGCCCCAAGCAAGGTGAAGCCCAGCTAGCAAGTGTGCACGTGATGTCCCTGGAGATCCCACCCTGGGGCTCTGTCTGGGTGGTCCAGCTGAGGAAGGTCTTGCCTGCTTCCCTCCTGGCCTGGCTCTAGGTGTTCTCATGAGAGGGTCAGACGCCCAGAGAACCCTCCCTTGCAGGTAGGAAACAGGTCAGGGAAGCCTCCAACTAAGGAGCTAGAGGTGCGGGTCTGGGAGAGGAAGGGGTCCTGGGAGTGTAATAGGGACAGTTTCAAGGAGGATGACAAACTTTCCCCTCAGTAATGAGAGATGGGCGAGCGCCATGAGTCGCACGGTCTGAGCCATCGCAGTCTCCAAGGACGGGATGAAAAAGGACTCGGGTTTCCCTGCTGCCTCAGCTGTCACTGACAGCACCAGCTCACAATTGCTTAAATAAGCAAGGAATTGGTGGGCCCATGTAACTGGGAAGTGCAAGGAATACTTAATGGGAACTGGGACGTATGGAAAATGTAAGGCTTTGAACAAGCAAAGGACATTACTGGTGTCTCTGATGGAAAATGATGCATTATTTAGAGCATACCCTTCCAAGGTATTTGATTTATAAGCTTGGTGCCTGTCATTGTCTTTGGGTTATTTTACAATTTTGTATTCGTAGACGACTAAATAAATAATTCTTTTCTGCAGACCTGAAAATATATTCTGTCTGCTGGAGGTTCAATTGATTTCTCTCCATCAGTGGCAGAAAAAGCCAATCGTGCATCCATTGGTGAGTTAATTTCAACATTTCTTTGCTCCATGTAGATTTGTAATTCTTTGACTTCTCCTTTTTTGTTTTTAAGAAAAATGAAATTTATTGCTTATAGTTTCTGAGGCTAGAAAGTACAATGTCAATCTGGTGGTGGCAACAGTGACCCAGGGGTCTCACATTGCAAGATGCTGGAAGCAGAGAAAGAAGAGACAGACAGACTCCCATGTGCTCTTCTTTTAAAGCACTCAGAACCATACACCTGACCACCATTTTTAATCAATACAATTTGGCATGGTCTGTCCCTGGCCCCCCAAAACTCATGTCCTTTTCACATGCAGATACAGTCATTTCATCCCCACAGTCTTTTTTTTTTTTTTTCTTTGTCTTTTTCGTGACCAGTAAGGGGATTGCAACCCTTGGTGTGGTGTCACCCACACTGCGCTCAGCCAGCGAGCGCACCGGCCAGTCCTATACAGGATCCGAACCCGCGGCAGGAGCGCCGCTGCTCTCCCAAGCGCCGCACTCTCCCGAGTGCGCCACGGGCTCGGCCCCCCACAATCTTATTTCAACTCAAGAGTCCAAAGTTCAAAGGCCCATCTGTGAAATCAATACAATTTATCTATTTCCAAGATCCAATGGTGGGACAAACATAGGGTACATAGTCCAATTCCAAAAGGGACACATAGGCCAAAAGAAAGGGGTCTTGGGTTCTGAGCAAGTCCAAAATCCAGCAAGGCAGGCATTAAATCTCACAGATGGTGAATCATCTACCTTGAGTCCATGTTCCATGTCCTCTGCACGCTGGTGTGGGGGTTGGGTCCCTAAGTCCTCAGGCAGCTCTGCTCCTGTGGCTTTCCTGGTTGCAGGCCACACTTCAGCAATCCCAGGCTGTCACTCCACTCTGTAGCTCCACAGGTCTGGGGTCTCCATGTTAGTCCTGCTCTCACGGCCCCACTGGACATGGTGCTGATGGAGTTTCTCTGCTGCATGTCCAACCCCATGTTTCCACTTGGCATTGCTCTAGCAAAGTCTGTCTGCAGTGACTCTGTCCCGGTGACAGATCTCTCCCTGGGCCCCCAGACTTTCCCATACATCCTTTGAAATCTGGGTGGAGGCTCCCAAGCCTTCTGAGCTCAGGCATTCTGTGAGCCTGAAGACTTACCAACACGTGAACCCCACCAAGGCTTCTGGCTTGTATTTTCCAAAGCCATGGGTCCAGCCACACCTGGGGCGAATTTAGCCACAGCTGGAGCAACCAAAGCAGCTGGAGTGCTGGTGCTAGAAGCAGTTTCCCAAGGTGGCCCTGAGCAGTGAGCCCGTGGAGGGCTCCTCAAGCCAGTTCCCCAAGACAATTCTGTCTCCCTAGATCTTTGGGCCTGGAATGGAAGAGGTGGCCCCAGAGGCTTCTGCAATGCCTTCAGGGCCTTTTTCTCCTTCTCTTGATAATCCCATTCTTTTCTGTTAATCTTCTTAGCACCATTGAATTTTCCTTCTGAAAATGCTCTCTTCTTCTCTACCACATGGCCAGGCTGCAAATTCTCCAAATCTTTACACTCTGCTTCCCTTTGAAGTTCTGGCTTCATGTCATGCCTTTGCTGCCATAACTCAGAGCAGGCTCTTACAAGTAGCCATGCAGCTCCCTTATGCTTTGCTGCTTAGAAATGTCTTCCACCAAATACTCTGGTTCACAACTCTTTTTTTTTTTTTTTTTTCCTTTTTGTCTTTTTTCGTGTCCGGCAACGGATCGCGACCCTCAGTTTCGCCCCCGTACCGGACCGGGACCGGCAACGGGATCGCAACCCTCGGTGTTGCTCCCACACCTCGCTCAGCCAGTGAGCAGGAACCGGTCTGTATGTGGGATCCGAACCCTTGGCGTCGCGCCCGCTCCTCGCTCAGCCAGTGAGCGGGAACCGGTCTGTATATGGGATCCGAACCCTCGGCGGGAGCGCCGCCACGCACCCAAGCGGCGCACTGTAGCAGTGCGCCACCGGGCCGGCCCCTGGTTCACAACTCTTAAGTTCCAACTTCCACACAGTCCTAGGGCATGGACAGAATGCCATCAAGTTTTTTGCCAGTTCACAGCACGGGTGATCTTTGCCCCAGTTTCCAATAAACTCCTTATTTCTATCAGAGACCTCCTTTGAATGGTCTTTACTGTCCATATTTCCATAAGCATTCTGCTCACCACCATTTAAACAGTCTCTAAGACATTCCACACTTTCCCTCCTCTTTTTGTCTTCTTCTTTTTTTTTTTTTTTTTTTTTTTTTAAAGATGACCGGTAAGGGGATCTTAACCCTTGGCTTGGTGTTGTCAGCACCACGCTCACCCAGTGAGCGAACCGGCCATCCCTATATGGGATCCGAACCCGTGGCCCTGGTGCTATCAGCACCACACTCTCCCGAGTGAGCCACAGGCCGGCCTGTCTTCTTCTGAGTCCTCCAAACTCTCAACACCCAGTTCTGAAGCCATTTCTATATTTTCAAGAGTCCGTTACAAGCAACAGCCCACTCCTGGTACCAATTTTCTGTGGCTATAACAGAATACTTGGCACTAAGGGCCTTCATGGCTAGGTCTACTATTCTGGGCTCCCCTGCTGCTAGCAGTCCCCCTTCTGCTAAGGGCCTTCCTGGCCTGGCCTGGAACCAAGAGGCCCAGTGGCTTTACCTGTCCCCAGGGTCCCCTGCCCTGGCCTACCTTTAGGGACCCTATAGGGTGGGCTGGCCTGCCATTATGGCTCCCCTGGCCAGGAAGGCCTACCCCAAGTGCCCCTTTACCTGGCATGGCCTGCTCCTAGGGAAGCCCTGGCCGTGCCTGGCCTGCCCTCAGAGATTCCCTAGCCTGGCCTGTGCTGTCACTAGGACACTGCTGGCCTGGCCCAGCCTGGCTCAGAGCCAAGGACCCCCTGACATCTCCTGGGCTGTCCCAAGGGACCTGCTGGGCTGTCCTGGCCCGGCACTTTGGGCCACTTCTGTCCTGGCCTGGTCTGCCACTAAGGGCACCCATGGCCTGATTGACCCTAGGGCCCCTGTGCCCTCACTTGCCACTAAGGGCTTCCCTGGCTCCTAGGCTGCCAAGGGCCTCCTACTGCTATGGGCCAGCCTGGCCTGCCCAAGGAACTCACTGGTTGTTCTGCCATATGGCCCCCCTTTACTAGTCTGCCCCTAGCAGACGACAGCCATAAGGGCCACCCTGCCACTAAGAGCCCTACTTGACTGGCCTGTCCCTGGACCACCTTGACCTGTCTTGGTGCTAAGAGCCCTCTGGCTTGCCTCTAAGAGATCACCTGACATGGCTTGCCCTGCCACTAAGGGCCCTCTTTGAATGGCCTGGCCCATGGCCCCCTTGGCCTGCTTATTGCTGTGGCTCCCTGGCTTCACCTGCCTGTGTGTAAGAGACCCCCTGGACTGGCATGGCCTGACATGGGGGTCTCTTACAGGCAGGCCACGTCAGGCCAGGACAGACCTGTGGCAGGCACAACCAGTGGGTCTCTTCTCTACACCTGGTCAGGCTCACCCATAGTGGCAGTGGGGCCCTTAGCAGGCCTAGCTAGGGACCATTAGTGGCAGGCCAGGAAAGTCCAGGGGCATCATTAGTGGCAGGACAGGCCAAGTGAGGCCAGGGTGTCTCTTAGAGGCAGGCCAGGCTGAGGGTGCCCTCATGGGGGGTGTTTCTTTCTTTCTTGGGGGCCCAACAGGAGGTCAGGCCAGGGCCTCCTGCCTGTTAGTGACAGGACAGTCCAGGAGGGACATAGGTGGGCTAGAAGAAAGAAGGAAACAGAGAGAGAAAGGAAAGAGGGAGGGAGGGAGGGAGAGAGAGAGAGAGAGCGAGACCCCAAAGAAAGAAAGAAGGGAAGAAGGAATGAAGGAAAGAAACAAAGGAAGAGCCCCCAAAGAAAAAAAACAAAGAAAGAAGGAAGAATGCAAGGAAGGAAAGAAAGAAAAGGCAGGAAGGATGGAAGGAAGAAAAGAGCCCCCTAGTCCCCCCTGGCCTGGACTGACCTGCCTCTAAGTAGCCCCCTGTTCTGGCCTGGCCTAGCCTGGCCTTCCAGTAAGGGCTCTCCTGGCCTGCTGTCCCCTAGGGCTCCCGAGAAAGAAAGAAAGGAAAGGAAAGAGAGAGAGAGAGAGAGAG